>NC_087203.1:5855825-5905825 GCF_015104395.2 Macrobrachium nipponense
AGCTTCGATTTTTCTGCTGGTATTCCACCGCAGTTACGTCATTGTTAATGTGAAAGCACAGATAACAAATATGAAAATATCGACCTCAAGTTTAATGACCGACACGCCGGCACATTAATCCTTTTAACCATCAACGCCAGACAAAGACGTAGGTATCGCAGCTTCACTACCGAAATCTGTTGGTGATGCGTAATAGACACTATTTTTATGCAACATATAAAACGAAAGATTTGGCGTCGGGTTTCTCTTCAGCGAAAGCGTCATATGACGCACATATATTCTAATGCTCAAGACGACTGACGCTGCGGGATTCCAGACGGCGAGGAATTCCCGAAATTAGGTTGATTTGCAAGTGTTCGCAGCATCTCATTTCAGGTCCGATACTTCTGCATAATACACGAAGGAGAAAAAGAGAAATATATATATATATATATATATATATATATATATATATATAATATATATATATATATATATATATATATATATATATATATATATATATATATATATAATGCCACGGAGGAAAATGAAAACACGAGAACTGCAATCGAGTTATTCAATATATATATATATATATATATATATATATATATATATATATATATTATATATATATATATATATATATATATATGTTTATATATCACATATATACATATACATGTTATGTATGTATGTGTGTGAGTGTGTGTGTGTATAAAAAGCGGAGGAGATTTGATTAAAGAAGCATTTTCCTTTCCGACCCGGCCTTCCATCAAAGGTCAGTCAGCAACTTAATATTTCATGGGGCATCACTAAAAACTCGAATATTTTTCTGTTTTAGGGAAAAGATTTTTTCTTTCTTTTATCGGGCTATAAAAGGAAGTCCCGACGCGTTCCATAAATTAGAAAAAAGTCTGAAATAATAATTTAGAAAAAAAAGAGGCAAAAAATGTTGGCCAAAGTTTGGGAAAACGTTTGCTCGTTTTTCATGTTCAGTGAAATCGCCATCATCTTCGTTATTATTATTATTATAATTATCATCATTTTCCAAACAGCAAGCATTTATATGACATGCTAGATATGTAGACAGAGACCTCCCTACGCTAATCATCATACAAAATCTGTTCTTAAAAGAGCAGAGAAGATAACTGTCGGATTGATAACTAAACACATTCAGAATCTTTAATCATACTTCGTAACCAAATGAAAAAAACAAGTCTATGTTCATTCAACGACTGAGCCACAGACTGCATGAAGCCTTTACTAATATCGTGTATGTCTTTCTTTTAAAACTAGAACGCCAAAATAAAGTTTTTTAATATTAAGCGTTTACTTACTAAGGACTAAGTATAAAGAAAAATGAAGATAAAGGTCACTGCCTTCATCATCTCATTAAATTTACTGATCAATGTTTCAGCTTCATAAATGAGAACTGGCTCAACAATCCATTAATGAGTGCCACCTTCATTTCCAAAGACACTCTAAGTACTACTCCAGTCTTCAGGATAAATTCTGCTGCCTTCCTTGGTTCGCCTGCTCTGCAACTCATCTCTTCCCTCACAACATCATTCATTAACAACCACCGCCCACCAGGCCCCTACTACTGTATTTAGCAACTGCTTTCATTCTTCAATCAATCATACTCATATCCATTGCTGAATCTTCCTACCTTTTATCTATCCTTGTAACCTTACTTTTTCTCACATTTCTTTTCAACTTTCTCTACTTGCAAACAAAAACTCTTTCACTTCTTTGTACAGCTTTTATTTACTAACCTCAATCAGTGCCGCGCTGCCTACAAACAAAAACCATTTCACTGTAATCGAGGGCACATTTTCTTTTTCCACAACTTTCCAGTCACATCTAATTTTCTTTCTTGTCTTGGCATATCAGCCATCCATACAGATATTAAAGAGCCAAGTAGACATAACATACCCTTGCCTTCGGCACACTTTGACACCAAGTAACTCATTTCCTGCCTACAAATTTTAACACGTTTCCTATCCTTAGTCAAAACTTTTAATCGCTCTCAACACCTCACTTTCTGTCATATATCCTCTGCAAACTCCATTCCACCTCGACGATGATGTCATCACTGGATTTTCAAGGTTCATGTATTTCGTTTCGAGTCTTTCTCTGTCATCTTCAACTTCTGAGGTGACTACTTCATGACAAACACTTGAACGACACACCTTCCTTATCTAACCTAAGTTGCTCTTCAAATATCATCCTTCTGTCATATTATGTCGTAGTTTCTCAGTCAAAACTGTATCCTACACTTTCCCAGGTATACCAAGTAACTCTATACCTATAATTCTTACGGAATCCCTCCACACCTGTATCCTTATACTTTGGATGCTTTCCTTCATCAAGAAATTGCTTATAAATCAAGGCCAGCCACTAAATCAGGCTTTCACCTAAATAACACACCATCTCACTTGTGATTCCATGAACTTCTCATACGTCCTCAACGGACACTTCCCTTCCAGAAGCCTTTCTCCCTTACACACACACACACACACACACACACACACACACACACACACATACACACACACACACACAAATTTCGTTTAATATCCAATTCACCATTGTCACTGTACTATCGTTGTTTCCCAGTCAGGTAGCAGTTCGAATCCCACTGGCGACAAAGCAATTATCACTGATAATTCCCTTTGGATTAAGTTATTCCCTCACTTTGTGAATTGGACATCAAACAAAATCTGTGGCTTAATATCTGTGAAAATCATAATAAAAAATGTCTCGTTGTTTGTGAAGAAATAATATATATGCATACACACATAATATATTCTATATATAATTGTTATATATATATAATTATATATATAATATATATCTATAGTATTTATATATTTTATATATTATTTATAATTATATATATATATATCCTATATATATATTTCATATCTAGCTTATATCTAAATATTAATTATTTATTTTCATATTATATAATATATATATCCTATATATATCTATAAGATAATATATCTTAATCATCTATATATACATATATATAATTGTAATTGTAATTGGAATTGCCACAATACCCGCTCAACTTCTCGAATTCTTCCGCTTTTTTGGATACACTTGTCACTACAAAACCTCAAAAGATCCAAGTGCAATATGAAGGAATGATGATGTCTGGTGGCGGGAAACGAATCCGAGTCCCGTAATCCCGACGAGGTGACATTGCCGACCTGACCATGTTTATAAGTATATACTTGTTGTTTTCATAAATATTTATGAGAACTGAAATAGACCCATCCTCACCATCATCGCCCAGTAGGCAATCGTTTTTATTGCTTTTCAGGCTGAAATGTATACATCTAGAATCTACTGCTCATTTTTACCAGATACATATTTGTAATTGTAATAGCCACAATGTCCTCATAACTTCTCGAATTCTTAGCACTTTTTTGGATACGCTTGCCACTAAAAAGCCTTTAGATCCAAATGGAATAAATATGAAGAAATTATAATGTCTAGTAGAGGGAAACGAAGCCGAGTTACCCAAATCACGACCAGGTGACGTTGCCGACCTGACCAGGAGAAGGATGAAAGTCTATTGCCTCTCATACATACATACATACACCTGTCGTTTTCAGATATATTTACTAGAGCAGGAATAGACCCATCCTCACCATCGTAGCCAAGCAGCGGGTAATCGTTTCCTACTGGATGATGTTATGATTTACAAAATAAATAAATAAATAAATAAATAAATAAATAAATAATAAATAAATAAATAAAAACTAACTAAAAGTCCCCTTGATCAAATCATAAAAGATTTCAATAGCACAATTAAAAAATCCTCAAAGATAAAAAAGAATTAGGTATATTGTCAGTCAAATTTCCCCTCGTTACTTTACTTGTCTGGATTAGTAAAAACGCACGAAGAAAATAACCATATGCGGCCCATTATCAGTAGTGTTGGCTCAGTATCATATAAAACTTTCGAAATATATTACCATGCTATTACCTCCGTTACTTGGAACTATCTCCGATTCACCCATATTTAATTCTCTAGATTTAGTTGATAAATGAAACAAAATCACTTTTTGCTCCACTGATAGATTCGTTAGGTTTGATGTTTGTTCGCTTTTTACTAAAATCCGTATAGATTCTATTTCATAGTATCTTAGTAAGGAACTAAACCAACATGAATTACCTCTACCTGTAAGTCACATTATTTCACTCACTAAGTTGTGCATTTGTGATTGTAAGTTTATATTCAATGGTGAATTTTATCAACAAATATTTGGTATGGCAATGGGCAACCCTTTATCACCACTCCTCTCAATTTGTGCATGGAATTCTTTGAAAAACGCTTCTACCTAATATCAATAAATTCCTGTAAAGTGATATAGATATGTTGATGATATTTTAGCTGTTTTGCCTGCTGATATTGATGTAAATTATTTACTCTCTAATTTGAATAACCAGGCACCATCAATTAAGTTTACTTTAGAATTAAAAAAAGACAATTGTTCCCTTTACTTAGATGTTTTACTACATAGAGAACCATTTCAATGCAAACTCAGTATTTATAGGAAACTAACCAACAACTTATCTCCATTTGTATTCAGGCCACCATAATATCAAAATATAAATTTTTCTTTTACGTTTTTACGGGCATTTCGCTTTGTCAGTCCTCAATATTTGGATAAAAAATTTAATACATAAGAAAAATAGGGACAGCTTTATGTTATCCTTCACATATATTAGATACTTGCTTTAATAAAGGCCACAAAAAGTTATATAGCGAAACTAACACAGAGAAAGAAACTTCTAAGAACATTCTTAGCTTGCCTTATTTTAGTGGTTTTGGTGTCAACCTTGATATTTCCTATAACACACTAGAAGGAATGCTAATAAAAAATGGCTCTAAGGAAAGCAACAACACAATATATAAAAATATAAGTTTGGACTGCTCCTCTTTTTATATCGGCATATCTTGCAAGGATTTAGAGGTAAGGATTAAACAGCATAAGTATCTGTCAATACTGGGCAAACATCCAATACAATATTCATTCATTTAAGTGAAAACTCTCACACGATAAATTGGACCGGCAGTTCAGTGATTGCTAAATCAAAATATTTCTTTTCATGAAATCTTTTAGAATCTGCCATAATACAATTTACTTCAAATTATAATTGTAACCTTAGCTCTGGCTTGTATCATTTGGACCCTTGTACAAGTAAAATGTTTCCACCCTGTGGTAGGGGTGTAAGAATATTACCACTGTAGTTCCTGCATGTCGTAATAGGTCGACTTAAAGGATGCACAAGGCTGTTGAAGGTTCGAATTGATTCCCACAGGGGCATAAGCCATAGAACAGGTAGTAGGTTATCTAATCCAGAACAATCCAATATACGTAATCACTCAAAAACATGTAAAACATATATTGACAGCAAGGATTTTTCTATCTTGGGCCAACTGCGGAACAACAACAACCTGACAATTTTAGAATCTATAATTATCAAAATGACTGTATCGTCGTTAAATACCCAAACGTCCTCTGTAAAATTGTTCATAGCCTAGTTTGGGCAGCTGGTCTGCCTCACTGTATTTTTACCTATATTGTGTTAGTCTTACTCTTTCTTTTGTATAGGTAGGTGTTTCTGACTTTGTCTGACTTTGGAGGTGCTGTTGAATTTTAACTTTTAACTTTTAACTTTCAACTTTTTACTTTATTGAGAGCTGTTGCCATGACATTTTTAATATAAATTAAATTAAATTAATTATTAATGTTCGTAAACTTATATATATTTTTAGCCTTGAAAATGCAACTTGGAATTCGTCGCGAAACGTCGGCATTAAAATAAACTGTTGAAAGATGAGGATGCCTTTGCATACTACTTCCTTCGGGATATATCTTCTTTGAGCTCCAGCTCCGGCCCTTATGTGTATATTTTATTTATATTATATATAAATGTATGTATATATATATATATATATATATATATATATAATATATATATAGTATATATATATATATATATATATATATATATATATATAATACATATATATGTATATATTACATATATATATATAAATGGTTATATATATATATATATATAGGTATATATATATATATATATATATAGATATATATACATTTATATATATATATAAATGTATATATATATAATATATATATATATATATATATATATATATATATATATCTCGATTGATTGGAGTTAAAGAAAGGACATAAGGGTAGCTACCCCAGTCCAAAAGACCTGCTCGTGCGCCTCAGTGGCGTGGTTGGTATGGTGTTGGCGTTCCAGCTCGGTGGTTGCGAGTTCGATTCTCGGCCATTCCATTGAGGAGTGAGAGATGTGTATTTCTGGTGATAGAAGTTCACTCTGGACGTGGTTCGGAAGTCACGTGAAGCCGTTGGTCCCGTTGCTGAATAACCACTGGTTCCATGTAACGTAAAAACCCCATACAAGCAAGCAAAAGGTCTGTTCAGAACCGGAGGGTAACAGATCCTTGCACAAATCCGTCCGATAGGGAAGAGACGACTGTGAGAAATGTTTTAAGGAACATATGACCAAAATACACAAGCAAATAACATTTCAGGAAAATCTAAAAAATCTCCGGTATAACAATCTAAACGGCCGAATTCCGCAAGCAATAATAATTACGGAATCTACGAATACCAAACGTAGGTTTTACAAAAAATCGCCCATTTCCATAAGTTTCTCTCCAGCGAAAATGTTCTCCATAATGTTTCGTGGCGGGAATCGGGCATTCACGCTCAGCACCTGGAGGCGACTTGAACGAACCGTGGGGGCCACTGAACGAAAAGTTGAGGAGTCGCCGACGGGAAGTCATAAGAGAATGGAAAAGCTGATTCAAAACTCGTCGTCCACTCGATGATCGTATAAATCTAATAATAATGGCGATCATGATGATCCTCCCGTCAAATAATTGAATTTAGAGCATTATTAATTTCCATATCACATTTCTTTAATAGCATTACGGCACGAGCAGCTGCCTCAAACGGCCTTTGCAAGAGGCGCTCATCGATCTGCATGTTTGACGATAGAAAATAATTAATATGCACACACACACACATAAGCGTACTAGCACAAACACGCACACGTGCACAGACACAGACAAACACATACACACATACACACATCACTGACTTATACATGTTTACTCGTGATATACATACTACATATACTATATATATATATATATATATATATATATATATATATATATATATATATATATATGTGTGTGTGTGTGTGTGTGTGTGTGTGTGTGTGCCCATGAACCATGATGCAACGTTGCCATCTAGCATGAATGACAGTTTTTGAAATAAACAAACTTGTACTTAGACACACACACATATATATGAGTGTGTGTGGATAAGTAAAAGTTTGTTTATTTCAAGAACTGTCAATAACTTTACAGGATGGCAACCATCATATTTCACGGGCAATCATACATACAAGAAATAATGTACACTGCAGTCAGTGATGAACAAACAGGTCAATCAATATAGTAAAATGTCGGTCTAGAACTTTGTTTCCTTTTTTATTAATGGCGGGTAACGTATTTCGGACAGATAACTCGCCACAGAAAGACATGAGAACGAAAAATTAATAAAGCCCCTTTCTCTCATATTCAGCGAGAAAAGTACACCATTTACTACGAAATCAGAGACGAAAAGTTCACGTTCTTCCGCGTCCAAATCGTGACAGACTCCGTCATTCACGCGGCCATTCAACATGCATGTCTCATGATTAAGTCAAGCCTCGCTGATGTCGTCTGGAAGATCGTCGGCCCGGGACTGGATCCCTTCCCGTTGGAATGCAACCCACAACATCTCGGACGCCTCCAAAATAAGAAACGACGCTATTCGATCGGTGCCGTGCACGGACAGAAGGAACGCATCTCGCATTCTACTACATTGTCTCACGTGATGTCATTGACAGGATAACATACTACATGCCAAGAAAAAATGGATTCACGCCGGAATAGGAACAGTATGGATGGGTGCCAAGACTGCTCAGATTATTACTTTTGCTTCCTGTATTATGATTTAAGCCGTTACGGGACAAAACAATTAGATATAATCTATATCGCAAAAGCCTTCCTTTGGAATAAATGTCACTCCTGACGCGTCTAGAAAAAGAGAGTACAGCAATCGATTGGTAATAAGCATGGTCAAATAATCGTTTATTTTCACTACCGCGTTACTTGTATTGTACTCTTGCTTCCAAACTGACTAAAATGAGGAGTTAAAAGAAGATTCTAAAATGCAAAATAATTTGTTTGGAAATGAATGAAAGCTATATTAACTCTTGACGTTACTGGCTTAGCTTTACCAGAAATTCTAGTCTTTCCGTTGCGCAAAATTAGCTGTACTGAATTCGAAAGAGGTTGTCTTATCAGACCAATGAGCCTGATTTCAAAACTCCGGAGAAATGGCTCTTCAATGAGGGATACAATCTCGGCAATATTAGGCTAAAGAAGTTGGACAACTGAGCGGGAGAGCGACCGAAATTGGACGGTAGTAGCCATACAGCTGCGGCCCAAGAAAGGCTGAAAAGAACCTATGATACTACATACAACGCACTGCACAAGGCACACTGTAACTTCAAATGAGAGAGGAGAGAGAGAGAGAGAGAGAGAGAGAGAGAGAGACTGTGTTTCGAGATATACTGTTATAGGCAACGTCAGGAGCATTAATTAATAAATATTTTCCGTATGCAGCAAAAACAACTTCCATATGAGAAACCCAGTTAAAGGCGTCGTTGTCACAACAAGGTCGGCCTTTCTTACCTCTAGCCTCTGAATTTCTGGACGGAACGCAACGTCCTTAGATTTAGGACTTGCCATCTCAATCCTGTCTCACAATACCCTCACTTTTGACGGTATGGGAAAACTGGTAATTCAAAAAATACTACGAAGGCAACGTATTGCGACTCTCCCTTGTAAGACACGATTATTAATGGTTTCAATAAGTTTGCCAAGAGATATTAAGGCGCAGAGCTCTCGTGATATCGTCAAAAGATAACGCTGTTTAAACTGAGTAATCAATACATGGAAAAACATCCTCATGAAATCTTTTAGCTTAACTTACGACGTAGACATAATATATGTAAAGTGAAGACGCGCAGAGAGCGTTCGATACGATTCACAAGCCAATCGTACAGACCCCCAAAGGCTCTGTGTAGTTTCCTTTTTCAAACACAATTGCGGTGACTTGACGACTGATTTGTTGTTTACGTTTTCACACTAATACTTCTGTGAATGTTTCAATCACGTTGTATTAATGATTCAACACGCCAATTCATAGAGGACAACCAGTCAACTCATGCTATTCGAAATGTTCTACAGCACAAGACGGAAAATGACACATTAATTCCCCTTAAGTTTTCGCCTCACTTCACTCTCTGGTTACATATTCGATTTCTGATTCGTGGAGGCCTGCTTTGCAAATTAATTATCATTAAAAATCACAAGAATGATAGGTTTGTCTTTACCAGTAATGATTGTAGTAATACCAATTTTGGCGTATAAATGTGGCACCACAATGATGAACTGGGAAGTTGCAATCAGCCAAGTGGGCGCCAAAGGTGAGTGGAACAGCTTCCAATTCACGTTACTTATGTCCGTGGATGGTTCCCGGCCGACCAACCTCAGTTCCCCAGCTGTTGAGATCAAAGGAAGGGCGTGATGCTAACAACTCACCCCGTGAGACTTGATGAGAAACCAGAAGGCAGTACCTATTTTTGGTGCCATCCCGTCCAGAGGGGAAAAAGGTTACTGTTAAAAAAAAAAAAAAATTAATCGAGAATTTCAGTGGTGCAGCCTTCAAGTCGACAGAAGCTTGCAAACTATTCTAAATAAAATAGTGAGGAAGCTTCTCTGTCTGTGAGATTCCTTTTCAAAGGTCGAATACATCTATATATAACTTATCGTTCTGTTGGTTTTACACATGAAAAGGTAAAAGAAAGCATCTTCTTTGTACAAATAGGGCAGCATTACCCCTTCCTCCATTCACTGTATGTCAGTCATTGTCTGTCTCACTCTGCAAACCCCACTGAGGACAACATATTGGATCTTCATCGTGAGATCGTTTTTAACATCTCAGAGCTTCTACTTTATTTATAAGTAAAAAAAAAAAACAGTAATAACTGTTTTACAGTCCTTTGTAAAAACCTTGGTTATTTTGTTTCTGTCCGGTGACAACTCATTTCTTATTTCATGTAACAGGTTTTTCCTTCTTGTAGCAAGTTATTTTTTCAATCCTTTAACAGCTGTTTTCATTCCTGTACCAGATATCTTTCTCGTATCGAAAATATATATATTTTTTTCATGCACAAACTATTTTCATCTTCCCAAAGAACTTTTTTTTTTTTTCAGTAAGACTTTGGGCAAAGTACTTTATATTGATTTTACCTATTACTTTCTATTCATTTTTATTTTTCTTTAAATTAAAGTATGTACAAAAACTTTTTTTTTAATTGTAACATTTTCATCTAAACTATTGCCACGTGTGTGTGCGAGTATTTGTGTCCACGGGTCCAAAGGACAGTTGAGGAATCAGCTGGGGATTATAAAAGGCTTCAGAATGAAACCCACGGGAAAAGGCAGGGTGCACCCTTAGATGAAACTAGCGTCCATGCACCATCAACAATGAAAGAAGTTCAGGTGGGCCAAGACCTAAGTCCCAACTGTTGGAACATTCTGTTTAGAGACTGGCTCTAGATTGGACGACGGTAAGTCTACAAGTGTAGTTTACTTCCAATTAAATGGCTGTTATATTTTAAATGACCACAAAAAACTGCCTTTTATATAGCATGATTCAATAAGCACATTGTACTCGTAGTGCATATTCTTAATATCCTGAATAGCAAATGTATAATTGTCATCTACAGGATAGACAAGATCTCTCTGGAAGTATGCCGTCAAGAAAGTATCCTTGATTAACAAAACCTCCATCAGAATATAACTAAGGACATCTAGCCTGTCTGTGCTCCATTAGGATGCAAAGAATCTTCCCGTCGTGAAATCTCTACACGAACGTTCCGCAAAAAAACCCCGGCAGGCGTCTTCCTGTGAAAAGGCCTCATTAGAACCATTTACATCTCAGTGTTTTGTCGAAGTTCTCATAATGACGTTGGTCGCCGGGAGAAGACAGCGGAAAAGTAAGTACTAGACTGACGCTTTTAACGCAGTGTTTCTTTCTCTCTTTTACGGCTTTTAAACTCGGCGAGTACACCAAAAGTCTGCTTCTTCTCTGAAACATTTGATGACAACTTCGCAGTGGAAGAAAATTCTGAGGGAAAAAGTGACAAAAAATAATTCCAACGAACAAGTCAGCAGGACCAGGAGTGCTCAAAATATTTTCAGCAAATTTAAAATTTATATGGTAAAGGAACGCGAACTGAGGCATTTTAGTAAACACCTCATACTGTAAATTGACAAGGTTGATCGTGAATTCGGTCCGTTTATGCTGGGTTGCTTAGGCTCTTATCTTCATCAAAGGATAACTCTGGCAGTTATGACAGATTCGTCGACACTTGACAGAGACCAAGCGTCGTATTTGTTGTTACTCCATTGTTTTCATGAAATAATCTCAGGTTGATTTTTAGCAAGAAGTTGTTATTCACAGAAATTCTGGTAATGGTTTATACCTGCTGATGTACACTCGGCAAGGAAAGTTAAGATACAGTTTTTTTAAATCTTCGGACATATATTGTTCAAAAATGCCACATCTGGCAACTCTAGAAAGGGGGCGGAGCTTCAAAATCATAGCGTTTGCTGCTTTCTAGATTTCCATTAACTTTACACCATAAAGATTCTATAGAGGTCCTATTATCATTTATACTTGAGTGTAGAAACAGGCTCTATATTATTCTTTAATGTTGGTTAGGTAACGTCAGTTCAGGGTAGAATATCGATCATCCGTATTTAAAACCTACTGTGAAACCTTATTTATAAGTGATGTTTGAAACTAAACTGATGTAAAATTCATACGTAATTGAAGACAGATCTTAAACAATGAGAGAAAGTGTTTTAAAATTTGGGCAGTACTTGTGGAAATCGTGAGGAACAATACAGTAAAGAATGAAATATTCTGACGTTAATATTTCATTCGCTCAAGCATAGGCCTATCGATAGAGATACTTAATTTATTACAATTACTTTGAGAGATTGATAACATTTTTTCAAATTTTTCAAAAGTGTGGAGAGAGAGAGAGAGAGAGAGAGAGAGAGAGAGAGAGAGAGAGAGCGCAAGCATAGGCCTATGTATTTAGATACTTAATTCATATTTACTTTGAGAGATTGAGTGATAATATTTTTTCAAATGTTTTAAAAGTGGAGAGAGAGAGAGAGAGAGAGAGAGAGAGAGAGAGAGAGAGAGAGAGAGAGAGAGAGAGAGAGCAAAATCTGCTTACGTGAAAGCTTAGGCCTATTGATAACTACTTAATTTCATTATATTTTCTTTGGGAGACTGAGTGGTAATACATATATTAAAGTGTGTTCTAGAAGTGGAGAGAGAGAGAGAGCGAGAGAGAGAGAATTATAGTATTGGTGACGGACTTGTGACGGGGGAAAGGCAGAAGAAAGAGCGGTGAGTCGGTGCACAGATAATTGGAAAACAGGGTGATTTGACTGCCAAGATCGTGCTGCACTATGCTTAAAAAAATTTGAAGGATCATAATATTCAAGTTAATTCTCTAAGAAATTCATACCCTAATCTTGTTTCATTCGACAGTTACCGTAACATTCAAAGATTGTAAATAGACGTGGGAAATTTTAGACACAGGCTGCGGTCATTCTTGCTCTCTTGATATAGTCTGTACTATTGAAAATCGGGTTTCATCCACAAATCATTCACGAGGAAAGCTGTGTTAAGTAAAAAATATTCATTACCGCAAATAACTCAATATGTATTGCACAGGCAATTAAAGTTTTATATCGTGCAAAAAATGCTGATGTGTTGGGAGATCTTCAGCCGCGCTGCAAAGAAATGCTACTACGAACTGCTTTGTAATGGGAGCATATAGCCAGAAAATCTTTGAGCTGACATGCTACTTTAACCTTGATAAAGATTTATGTTTAAAGACAGTAGCTTTGTAAACAGCGACTAGCATTCGACCCATGTCAACGTCTAAGTAATCAGTGTGAAATCGGTTACGTAAGCCAGTATCCAGTGACTTGTGCTTTCCCGCTCGAAGTTCTAGGGCTCCTCCTCACATCATAGAAAACGCTTTTGCGGATGCAACTCGATTTGCTCAACCTACCTTGGCCGTCGCAAAATTAACTGCCATTGACATCAGCTAACTTTAATCACTTTGGAATACAAACATGAGTTTGTAGAAACTAAAATAATTGCATTCACCACTTACGATAATGCAATAATATCCCCGTTCATGAAGGAAAACGAATAAATATTGTCGTCGTGATACATAGTACTACAATCAGAAATTCACATTCTAATTACCAGATCTCTATGAACGAATCCATCTAAGAAATTCCAATTACTTCGGACATATATCGTGTTTTTAATTATCTGAACAGTTTTGTTTTGCATTTTTAACTTATGTGATATAATTTGCAGTGTATTTTCATATTCTAGAGTAAATTTAGCGATATTATGTCTTTTCAGTAAAAACAAAGGGAAATTCGGTGAACGAAAGCTAATGAAAACTGTATCTTCACTTTTCTTGTCGAGTGCACACAGGAGTTAGTTTTAGCTTTATAAGTTGTCACTTATGAAACATGAAATATTATACTTCCGTTTAAATTCAAATGAATACAAAATTAAACCTCAAAAACACAGCTTATACCTAAAATTATTGTCACCACGGGAAACACAAGGTGTAATTTGAAACAAGCCTAAACCGTCATTAACTGGTAACGCAAGCTTCCGTAGAACAGAGACCTGTAGGTGAGCAGGAAGAAGCAGAGAAGAGAACAGCAAACACACTAACATCTGCTACCAAAGACCACATTCAACGCTTCAACACACTATCCGTAACCAATATAAGAAGAAATGAATTACGTTTATGTTTTATAGTCCTCATGATGTGGTAAGTGACTAAATGTGAGAAGAACCATAAAAACAAATGCGAAACATGACTCACTTGTGAACAGAAATACAAGCCCTCAAGCTACGTGTATCAAGCGATAATTGTTATGGAAGTTTGCTACACCAAGGGCTGACCTATGACTCAAAACTTTGAGCATCAATTTGGCAGTGATCTTAGTCTTTTATGTCCTTGGGCGCCACCCTTCATTAGAGGAAACGCCTTACTTGCGTAAATGCTATATATATATATATATATATATATATATATATATATATATTTACATATATATATATACTATATATATTATATATCTATATATATATATATATATATATAATATATATATATATATATATATGATATATATATATATATATAATATATACTATATATTATATATATATATATATATTATATATATATATATATATACTATATATATTATCCTGTATGTATATATACTACATACATATACTATATATTATATATATATATATATATATATATATATATATATATATTATATATACGAATGATTTTGTTTTATCTGTAAGTATTAAGTAATACGGGAAAAGTTAGAAATAAAAAAATAATTCGTCATCCCACAAAATTGTCACAGTCTTTCTATCATATTTGCAACGAGACTCTGTAAGCCACAGAGGCTGGAGTCAGAGGAAAGGAAAAGACCAGCATGAATCTGTCTTCCATCCAACCTGCTGAAAAGAAATCGTCGGACTCATCCGAATCACAATATTATCCAATCACTTTAAAAAACCCCCAAACCAATAACTCGAAGCCATCAAAGAAGCCTTCCAAGGATACTGCCTCAATCGAAGGATTCGATAAGAGCCTTGCCATTAGCTTTTCATATGACCCCCACTTCATCTTTTGAAGGATCTCACAAAAGGGCTTTCTCGGAATAATCCTCTCTCCACTCGAACAACACGACTCTTGTTCCATCCACGACGGATTTCAAAGAACCAGGTTTAGACATTAGAGTTTCTGGGGTGATTTCGGTCCCCCCGGGGTAGGATCTATCACAGCTGCGATAGGTACTCTACTGGACCCTCATTTTCTCATCCCTAAGACATATCAAAGTTGACTAACGCAACAATCCGCGGACTTCTAAATAAGCATTCTCGAATTCAGGGGCTCCTGCAGAGGAGCCCTCGGATCGAGGATAACTCAGGTAGGGGAGACGCATAAAGGCAGGGAACAGGAGAGGGGGAACGCCATCAAGGCATCATGGATGGGCTGCGGATTGGCTGGTTTCGCCCTCGAGGCCACCCGGCCAATCAGAGCTCAACTGTTATGTGGCAAAAGCCGAGGATTCCACCGGCTGATGTTAATTGCTATCTTCCGGCGACGACAATTTTTTTTCGAAAGAATCCGAGGGCTGTGGGAAGCGCTGGATTCCCTTCACCAATTCTTACGGTTAGCGAAGACGGTTTGCAATTCTCCCTCAACATCTGATTTGTGTTTACATCTTCTGGGAGTCCTGCACACAGGCATGAGTCTGTCCCATAAGGCAGAGGCGCATCACTTCGTGTTCACATTCGAATCGAGACTGACCTCAACGGATATCAGAATGCCAATGCCAACGCTGACACTCGTGCCTGCAAATATTGCATCTCACGCAATTTTTGCGAGAATATCTTGATTTTTTCATGCTTGAGATAAATCGAGAGCTAAAATGTTTATAGTTTTAAAAATTTCAAATCTCATAAGACATGATTATGTAAAAGTACGTGCTACTCGCTTATCTAAGCTCCGTATCAGAGATCTGACACCCCTCTAGAGAAAAACTGTGAAAGTAAGCGAAAGCTATTGACACAAAAGTGTATATATACACCTTTCACAAGGTTTTACACAGTCACGCACCTCCACGCTATTATTATTATTATTTTCTTAATTCATGTTTATTTCTAAATTTTGGCTGATGGCCTCTTCATTTGAATTATTTCGTGTTCTCATTGTCATCTTCACTCTCGAGACCACTTTTCAAACCTGCAGAATGACTCGACTCAACTTATCATCAATCTGTAGTTCACTAGGCCTTTTCTTTTAAGGGATACAGGCATATCTTCACAAAAACTATACAGCATCAATAATAATAACAACGACTTACGAAACCTAAGTTAAAGTGCCATGTACGAAAGTAAGGCAAGAAGAGGAAATCCACCATTACAGCAAACTGCAAAGAAGGCAGTCAAAGTGAGTGTTGCACATCCGCTACTGCTTGTCCCATACATAGGCTGAAACAAAGGATTTCCAGAACCATTCTGCTTCTGACTTCGCTGTAAATAACAAGGAAAACAAAGAAACGAAACACCAAAACAAACACTTCCCCTGAACAGCACAAGAAAAAGTATAAGAAAAATAGGAGGCAGAGAGAGAAAGAAAGATAGAGAAAAAATGCATCCAACGATTTTCCGAAGGTTTTCATTTGGCGCGAAAAGCACCGGGGACTAATCCCAGATTTGAGAAGTGGTAGTGGTGGTGGGGGGGTGGGGGATGAAGATGAGGTTGCCGGTTTGGTGAAGGATAGTGGGGGGAGGATTGAGAAGGGGCAAAATTTCTCTCTCACGCTTCAAGGTGGGAGA
This sequence comes from Macrobrachium nipponense, assembly GCF_015104395.2. Classification (NCBI taxonomy): domain Eukaryota; kingdom Metazoa; phylum Arthropoda; class Malacostraca; order Decapoda; family Palaemonidae; genus Macrobrachium; species Macrobrachium nipponense. The sequence goes on from NC_087203.1 coordinate 5,872,511, forward strand.
TACTCACCAATATGGTGCCATTTGTCACCAAGCCATTCAAACGCGCCCTCGCTCAGAACAATACGCCCTTCCCTCTGGATATGACTGACCCAAGCTTCATATTTCCCTCGAAAAGCAGAAAGGATGAGAAAAATTATTGTACCCCACTTTTGGCTATGAAACAAAATGCACCCATATATCTTACCGTGAGTAAAGCCAGGAGGGACAAATTGGAGAGAGAGAGAGAGAGGAGAGAGAGAGAGAGAGAGAGAGAGAGAGTTCAGAAATGAACTCCAAAAACATTGCTTATCATTAAAACTTGACAAGAAATGACTTCACACCTAAATGTACTATATTAGTTTATTTTTGTCAGGAATTTTCTCTTTGAAGCAACGGAGTTGTCAATTAGTTGCCAAGAGATACTTGTGTGGAAGCACCCGCGGGCATACACACACAAAAGTTCTAGAACAGGCTCTTACTTTAAAGACGACTTTAGGAGAAGTTCATGAGGCGCACGAGCAAAGAGAACCAGCAGGCGGGTGGGGAGGGGGGGGGGGGGGGGGGGGGGAGGAGGGGAGGGAGGGAATAACGCATAACCCAAATCACTTTCGGGCAAAGAAATAATTACAGTTTGGCATGTAGTACCTATCCGTGTATGTGATATATGTTGCCATTAGTGTCTAACTCCCATTTGCATCCCTGAACTTCATCGTAAGACTCACCTTACTTTAAGCTGCTTAACTTTTGAGTGCCTAAGCAAACCTTTTCCAAGACATTGTATGGAAGAGTTTATAAGATCACAGTGTTAGGTTAGTAACCTTTCCTTGTAAAATAACACGTGCCAAGTAAAAGTTTGTTTAAATCACTTAATCATATATTTAATTAATTAATGAATTTCGTTGATAGGACCCCCTTTCACAAACCGTCAAATAGTCATGATGAGGAATGTATTGTGTGTTGATTTAAGAGTAGAAGGGTCCATGACCTTGAGCGGGGGAGGAAGGTGTGAAAACTCCACTCAACGTTCCTCCCTCCACCCACATCAATCTGTTCCTCCTCCACCTGCTACTTGATTGAGTTTAATTTGGTTACAGTGATGTACTTTTACTTAACCAAATCTGAGTATGTATGGTGAGCTTGTGTGAATATGTGATTAGGAAAAAAGTGAAAGATTGAGAAGGAGCAGCTGAAAGATAAGATGCTGGCTATTGGAAAGGGTTTATATTATAATTATACCGCATTTTTAGCTTTAGATTAGATTGTTTACAGACTGCTGTAGGGAATCGTGCTATGCTTTTACTGCCCATGCTATTTCATTTCACAGTGTTATCAATAGACTACAATAGTTACTGAGTGCTGTTGTTGTGGGTCAAGATGGGTCCAGAATTCAAGAAGGGCAGATCCTTTAGGGAAATCATTCGATTATCTGTTGGGAAGTTGTGTGTTTTGTGCTGAACTCTTCGAAACCAACCGGTTCATGAATTCGGAAAGAAGAGGAGTTAATTGTGCCAAGTACAGTCCTTGACGACATGATTACTCGGGTGGAAAACGATCATAGAAAGATAGTTTCTGACATTTACTACATAATCAGAGCTCACTACAGACTTGTGACGGGCTTGGAGGATAAGATACATGGAAAATTTTAAGCTTGTTCTGTGTGCAACTGCAGGTTCTTCATTGTCCACCTCTTTATATACATCAGCCTTCATCACACTAAAACATGCAAGCAAAAGTCTTTTAGTTGCAGGTCGAAAGAACCGAATATTCATGAAGTTCAGAATCTGTAATACTGCAAATGTATACTTGCAGCGTAGGGCCCAGATGTACTAAACATACTTGCGATGTCTTAAGTTACGATGGTGTTTGTGCCCTAATTTTTTGTGGTTTCCTTGTGATAATACTCCAGTCTTCCATTTAATTTCTGAATAACAGAGTTATGTGCATATTTGTATTTGTCAACAATCGCAGAAAAAAGTTATTACGATCTGGTATGTGACTATGCAAGGCTGAAAAAAACCTTAAAGAACCCAAAAAAGTATTGCAGCCTACAAAACCTTAACTTTACACCATCGTAAATGTTACTGCATCCGGACCCAGTATAATAAAATAAAGATATCAATTTCAGTATATATGATAAAACAAGATTTAAATTTCAGTATGATAAAAAAAAGATATTAATTTCAGTATAATGAAATAAATATAAATTTCATAATGATAAAAAAAAAGATTTAAATTTCAGTATGATAAAATAATATATTCATTTCAGTATAATGAAATAAAGATATCAATTTCAGTATGATAAAAAAAGATTTAAATTCAGTATATTAAAAAAAAGTATTTAAATTTCAGTATAATAAAATAAAGATATAAATTTCAGTATGATAAAAAAAGATTTAAATTTCAGTATGATAAAAAATGATATTAATTTCAGTATAATAAAATAAAGATATCAATTTCAGTACGATAAAAAAATATATAAATTTCAGTGTGAAAAAAAAAAGATATTAATTTCAGTATAATAAAATAAAGATATCAATTTCAGTATGGTAAAAAAAAGATATCAATTTACAACGGAGGAGTTTCAGTTTGTTGAAGTTTGGCCTGATATATCTTATAGATTTATTTATCTATTTATTCATCTATTTATTTATTTCCTGTGATCCATGATTTTCAACATTCTGAATTAAACCCGGTTTAGCACCATTAGCTATAGATAAATAGAGGGTAAGTTGTATTTATTTACCAAATATTTTTAATATAATATTTAAATAATTAATCCAGACTACGGCATTGCTATATATATATATATATATAATATATATATATATATATATATATATATATATATAATAAAAGATCAGAAGATAGTGTTACAACCCACCAGTCCCACAGTTACAATTTTCTCCCAAAAAGTTCTCGCGCGACTATCCACTCTTGACTTCTCTACACTCTTTGCTACTACTATACTTTTTTTTTTTTTTAATAATAATGATATTAATAATCGCTAGTAGTGCAGCTCTGCAAAATTTGTTTGCGGTTTGGCTTTGGGTTATTGATGGTTTTACCCGTTAGCTAAAGATAATTTGCTTCAAGACGTCTTCTTAATGGAAGCCGGTGGTCAATCTCCAGAAGCAGCATTACACTTTCACTAAGTGTAATGGCCGCGCACACACTAAAAACTAACGCAATAATGAAAATAATGATGGCAAGTATCAGAAGCAAAAGCATTCTATATTTTGGATTTGTATCATAATAATGAATGAATGACATGATCTCAGAACAATCACAGTATTAGAAAATATTCATCAGGATCATCACAGAACTCAAAGATTCCTATCCAGTCATCGCAGAATGAAAGAACTTGTAGCAGAATAACCAAAGAATTAGAGGTTTTATAACAGAATCATTCAAGCGAAGATGTAATGCATTACTACTCTCAGACCAATCTTCTTGCATTTTATATCTGTTCTGTTCATGATATGCATAACAGTGGGAACGAGAGAGTCATTATATTCCATCCTCGGTAAATGTTAGCTAACGTTAGCTAACACGCAATTATTGCATACCTCTTAAGGTAAACATAACACCGACCCGTTCCGTAAAGAATCAATCGGGAAAAATGTGTTGCACTAATCAAGCAACAAACAGAAGACTTCGCTTCACTGTTTAAATAAGGGGCTGCACCGAGCACGACGAACCACCCATGTTTCACGGGAAGACGAAGAAGGAAGGGAGGCGAATTGACTTAGCCCAAATTCTGTATGAAAGACCAACGATACAAAGGATTTCTGAGGCAAAATAGTTGCAATGCTCATGCAACTGCAATGAAATGTTTGCGAATGCTGATAGTGGTGCTTTGTGAGATGGAATTGTTTTCATTTCGCAGACTGCAAAAATGAAACGCTATCGAGAGCTGTTTAAATGACACACACTTTCCAATAATTTCATTTTTAAAACATGAGAAACGAGAGCACTGGATCTTAATGAATCAAAATGTAAGAATTAACTACAATATCTTCTCGAGGCCCATATCTTGTTATTTCCATATGCATCAGAATGAAATCTGAAACTGCTGAATGCAGAAGCAACGCTATTTCATGAACCTTGATTTATGCAGCCGACTTTAAAGGGCCGTTGCATCTGCTCAGGGGATTCTCAATCGATCATCTATTGACAGCAAACCACATCTATGTAGATGGTCAATCGGCACTTCCTCCTGACTCTACAACTATTATTTCTGTTTAGCAACTCAATCTCGTTTTAGAATGGAACATATTATTTCTGGTGAAAAGCTCACTCTTTTTATGGTTTTTGGGCCGATCAGAATCAGTTGCCGCTTGCACCAGAGCTCCATTTTTACAGGAAAGTTTGTGTGACAACAGGAGCAGAAAATGAATAATGTAACAATGCAAGAAAAAAGACAACGAAAGAAGAGACAAGAAAGAAGACTCAAGAAAGAAGAATTCCAAGCAATTATGACGCTGAGAGTTTCCAGGGAAACCCAAATAAACAATTAAACATCGCCATATATATGAAATAGCTTGGGCAGTACGAGAATGCCTGATTCGCTACAACAACACCCAGTAACCATTGTAGTGTCTAGACAAAACATGAGGAATGAAACAACCAAAGCAGAGAGTTTAGAGAACAGTATGCTTTTTGGTCATAGGAACACCGAGAGAATAACCATCAACATAAATCTCATAATTTCGTTAGTGTGAAATTTGTTTTGATAAACTGTAACTTAAAACATATCACTCCCCTTTCCCTGTCTTTGGGGAATCGGAAAAACGATAACTCAGGTATTTTCTTTTTTGAATTACGGCAATTAACTACAGTACAACTGTGTCCCAGTCATGTTGTTGACATCTTCCAACTCCAATTACGCGCCCGCCGATAGACTAGAGGCGCCACCGTCGCCCGCCGTTACAAAGAGAGGCACGAGTGTCCTCTCTTCACTTCACTAGACTCTTTGGTAGTAGTAGTAGTAGTAGTAGTACCCATGATGAAAATACGTTTGTATGTATATATGTAGCATTCATACATAAAAAAGAAAAAGTAGAAAATGATTAACTGTGATCAGAGGAAACCACATTCCACCTTTCCATTGCAGTTATTTCACTATAAAGTGGAATGTTACTCCCCTTGTACTATTGCATTCATTTTTTTTTTTTTTTGGACAACGAACTGACCAATACAATAGCGAGCGGGAGAAATATGGGTCTACAGTCCAGCGAGTCTTTATGGCCATTTTGTGGTCTTGGGTACGAATATCATGGAGGCAGTTGTCGGGAAATACGGTGATGTTTGCTGCCCAACAAGTAGAACTTTGTGATGTGGTTGATATCACCTTCATGTTTCTGATGTGGCCACTCTTTATATAATAATAATAATAATAATAATAATAATAATAATAATAATAATAATAACAACAAACTATTTTTATATAACGCTATGCCGTTGATGTTAACGATTACATGGAAAATGTGGTACTGGTGAGAAGCAAAAAACTTTCCAACAGAACACATAATAATAATAATAATAATAAAAATAATAATAATAAATAAAATAATAATAATAATAATAATAATTAATTAATAAAACAACCAACAAGCTATTTTTTTAGGGTTGAGAAACAAAAAAACTTTTTCCAACCAGAACACAGAAATAATAATAATAATAATTAATAAATAATTAATTAATAATAATAATAAGAAGAAGAAGTGGAAGAAAGAAGAGAAGGAAGAGAGAAGAGAAGAGGAAGAGGAAGGGAAGGAAGGAAGGAGGAAGAAGGAAAGGGAAGGAATAGGAATAGTTGAAGGAAAAAGGAATGTGGGATATGCCAGTGGAAACTGTACCCATAACCATAGGAACTCTAGGCACGATCCCAAGATCCCTGAAAAGGAACCTCAAAAAACTAGATGCCGAAGTAGCTCCGGGACTCATGGAGAAGAGTGTGCTCCTAGAAACAGCAAACATAGAGAGAAAAGTGATGGACTTCTGAGGAGGCAAGATGCAACCCAGAACCCCACTATGAAAACCACCTAGTCGAATAGGATGACAGTAATAGACCAAAAAATAATAATAATATCCTTTTTTGGAATTCATATCGCTCGTAAAATAAGAATGTTAGGCTTTAGTAACCAGCCATCAAATAAACAAAATGGACGCCACATCAAATTCCAAAATCAAAACTGAGCTTAAGTGATACAGACAGAGGCTCGGGAAGGCGACCATGGAAAGGTTTTGCAGAATCAGTAACAAAGATGACCAAGAGTTCTGCGAAAGAAAGGGAATGAATCGAAAAGATTCCGAGGCTGGTGCGATCAAAATCAAGAAAATCTTCATTGGTTCTTGTTCTCTTGAGTCGGGGGAGGGGGGGGGGGGGATATTAATAGATTCTACTAACTATTCTAAAATACTTTTAGAAATATCTGGTAGCAAAGGAAAGAGCTTCATCTACAAGAGAAACAATACCAGCGTGAAATTGACTAAAAACGGCAAAAACTTTTAGTTGAAGATTCTGCCAAAGTCCTACAAAAATAAATAAATAAAATAATGAACAAATACCTTACTTTCATCCTGACTGTGATTCACGGAAATATAAAATTCAATTTATGTGCTGTACACAGTCCATTAGTTCTCGAACGGTTTTGTTTTGGTAAGTGCAAAATCGCACAAAAATGGAAAGGTACGCAATTCTCTTGGCCACAACACATACACACAGACACCTGCAAGATAACGCACACCCATTTATATATATATATATATATATATATATATATATATATATATATACACACACACATATATTATATATATATATATATATATATATATATATATATATATATATATATATATAATATCCTATACATATAAAATGTGCTTGTGTTCGGTAGGAGCCTTGCCCACCAAGCGATGGGGAACAGGCTCATCTTCTGAGCGAGGACAGGTGGGTGGAATCACTTAATCAAAGACTCTTTGCACCTTTGTTGAAGTAAGACTGGTGCATCAGGTACCTTGTAGTTACCACGACTCTGAAGCCCACGAACTATCGGGTTAACACTTCGGTTACCACTCCTCATATTGGAAAAGGCTTATCATCCTCGATTTCTTTCCCGTTCACCTGCCTGTATTTGTTTACCTTCTCTGCATGGGAACAGTCTTCAATCTGGCGGCGCTAGTAACTGCTATTGCTTCCTGTAAGCCACGCCAACACCGTGCCCATCAGCTGCCGAGAGCTTGCTGCACAACGAACTGATATCACGAAGATATAAAGCAGTGGAAATCATCTGTCCAACGGCAGTAACAGGCAGGCCTCACACACACACAGAAGCGGGTGGTTGGGATAAAGAGTCCATAATTTATTCTATGATATTCAGAGGAGATTGAACTTGCCTAAGCAGAATGTTAATAGCCGACATAGTTGATTAGAAAGTCAGTGATAAACTTTTCATTGACTTCGTTAGGTTCTTGGACTGACTGTAGTCCACTTCAGTGCTTGGTGCATTATGGGATGTTTTTGCAGTATTCAATGAAGGTAAAAGAAACAAGAATAAATCCACACATGATATTTTCATCCAAAATAATGATCATCGGTTTCTTGTATAAATAGAAACAACAAACTTCAGGCTCTAAAAATCGAATGCCATCATGCATCATTCGTGACGATCATAAGAAAGTGATTTTATCGTCTATAATGCAAATCAGCATCAATATTCGTGGAATGAAAAGTGTTGGTGTATGTATGTAGATATATATATATATATATATATATATATATATATATATATATATATATATATATATATATATAATATGTTACGCAAAATGTGGATAATTGCCAAATGTGTACACTTTGCAATTAATTTTGCCTATTGTCTACAATTTGCAGGCACCAAGCGCTGCAAATTGTACACAATAGGCAAAATTAATTGCAAAATGTACACATTTGGCAATTATCCACATTTTGTGCTATCCATACATATATATATATATATATATTATATATATATATATATATATATATATATATTATAAATATCAGATTTACATAATGAAAATTTTTTTTATATCCATACCGTTAAAATTATCACTTTATATTTAGATTAAAACATTCACCTAACGGCCGCATCTTTACACTTAATAGGTCAAAACTATAATTACGAAAAACATGACACAAGGAGAAAGAAATTAGACGCGAACATTTTAGTTTTCTGTAAAAAAAAGAGAGAGAGAAGAAAAAAAACAAATTAGATGGCTTTGCCTGTCCGTCTGCACTTTTTCTGTCCGCCTTCAGATCTTCAAAGCTACTGAGGCTAGAGGGCTGCAAATTGGTATGTTGATCATTCACCCTCCAATCATCAAACTTAACAAATTGCAGTCCTCTAGCCTCCTTAGTTTTTATTTTATTTAATGTTAAATTTAGCCACAATCGTGCGTCTGGCAACGCTATTGTGCCAATAAACTGCCCACCACCGGGCTATGGCTGAAAGATACATGGGCTACAGGAAACTCGACTGCGTCGAAGAAACTTCGGCACATTTTTTACTTGATTATATATCAAGTACAGATCTATGGCAACTACTGAAAGTGTTCAAAGAAAAGAATTCAGTGATTAAACTAACCAAATAAAATAATAAAATAAATTTGCAATTTTTATCGGTATGTAATTGCGTTTCTCATTCGCTAGAAATTCATATATTCAGTTATTTCAATTTCATTTCACGTTAATCCAGCCAGTGTATCGCTTCGCATATGAAACACAGCATTTTTGTAAACTACACATAAAGACGATGTTTTTGCTTGTATTCATGTGATGGTCATGGTTAACATGCACTGAGAGCTCTTTCTAATCATATTCTGAGCGTCTTAAAATAAGCACTATCATTGCAAATGATGAACTTGCTCATCTTTGTTCTGTGTTTTGTATTTCCAAGGTATTTGGGAGACATCGCAAACATCACATACAAGGTTTGTCAACAAAACTGCAACATCCTCGCTTGACAGTAGCGTTTACATAGAAGAGCAACTACTCTGATCCATCTGAAGGCTCACCGACTGCTCCCTCTCTAGCTACCTGAAATAGTAGAATCTACCAGATCTGCCCAACATCACTAGTTATCTTAACATGGCGAGACAAAAACACTTCCCCCATCGCATTATAATCGTTTGCAATCGCCCCCTAGAGTTATTTAGAAACTTCAGGTCTTCCTAAACGGGTTGGGAAACAGCTGGCACAAAGACTTCCCTTACTTCGTCAGTCATGCTACATAAGGTACTAGAAGTGTTTGTCATCGTCGAGCCCAAGGACGTCACCTATTTTTTTTCTCACGGGCCAGGTTCTATCAGGAAATTGGCTAAATATGGAAGCCTAATACTTTCCAAATATAGGTTTGAACATAAACATATCTGCACACACACACACACACACTATATATACATACATACATACATATATATTATATATATATATATATATATATCTTTATATATATATATATTATATGTGTGTGTGTTTGTGTATAAATATGTCGAAATTGCATCTCTATTCTACAACTTAATCGAAGATATAATACACACACACACACAAAAACACACACACACACACACACACACACATATATATATATAAAAATATTATATATATATATATATATAATATACATATGTATGTGCGATGGTTTGAAAAACACTTAGGAAGATTTGTTAGGACAAAACGGGCTTTTAAAAAAAACCACCATTCAGGGCCATACGGGATCACGCAGAAAATAGTGATCACCGTCTAAGCTTAGAACCATCCTCTCTAGTCGAGTGGCCCCCATGGACCTGGGCAATAGAAGGAAGTCTGTTCACTTTCAGGTTGAAACCTTCCCTCAGTAACAACGAGAGGTCCACGGAGATGCTATGCTTTTAATCTTTAGTCTGTCTGTTTGCATGCCTTCATGATGCAGGTATTTACTTCTTTTAATATTGCTTCCTTTCGTTTTGTTATCCTTGTACATTACCCTTTTTATATGTACAATATAACCTTTTATTTGCGTAACATTACTGTAATTCTAATGATCGATTGTAATTTAGTGATTTTTCAATTTTTTCTGTTTTTTGTCGTCAGACCTGATGATGGAGACAGTTACTCCGAAACCGGTAGTCGTAACTAAAGAAAGGATTGTTGTATATATATATATATATATATATATATATATATATATATATATATATATATATATATATATATATATACATACTCACACACACACACACACACATATATAATATCTATATATATATTATATATATGTGTGTGTGTGTGTGTGTGTGCGTGTGTGGTGTGTGTTTATGTGTGTCTGTGTATGTGTATGTACAAACTCACATAAATCTTTTAAACAAATTCTCGCTAAAACCTCTTTAGAACAGAAAGGATAGTAACTGAACCAAGGCATTTCTCTCACAAGACAAATATTCTCGACAGTCCCTTCACCATTTCCTAAATCGAACGTTTCCATCAACGGCAGGATCTTTTTCTTTGCAAATCCTTTGCTTCCTCTCCTCGCGAAAGAGAGAAGAAACAAGAAAAAAAAATTAAAGACAGCCACCTATAAATACAAAAAACAAGATTCCGTTATTTTTTTAAAATGAAAGCCACTAGGCACGATTCCTCGTCGAGCCAACTAGCCGGATAAAAAAAAAAAAAAGGAAGTCGACTTTGCATTTGTGTTAAAGCGAACGCCTACTGTAAACATAATGTGGCCATCCACCAACAGTTTCCTTGGTGATGCGTGGAGATGCCGATAAACGGCGCAATATCGGCGCTCAGTTTATAGCCTGAGTATTCAGTAAACATAATGAGATGATCTCTACGACCTAATATGAGCCGTTTGTATGATTTATGGATAATATTTCATGGATATGAGACTACACGGACGAGGGGATGCCGGCGGGGCCTCGCGCGCTGTCGCTGTCTGTGACTCTTCGAGGAAAGAAAGGAAGACGCCCCAACAGAGACCAGGGGGAAGGAAAGGACGCGGCACTAGACTCAAGACCGAAAGAAAGATTTTGCTGGAGAGACAGAGGTGAACTGCTTACGAAGGAAGTGGCCAGACAAGATGGAAGGAAATAAAATAAGAACCTTACACTATGGATTTCACCCTATTTGCAGGTCTCTCTCTCTCTCTCTCTCTCTCTCTCTCTCTCTCTCTCTCTCTCTCTCTCTCTAATTAAACTCACTACAAGAGGACTGGAGGATCTTCACACATGAATAATAACTATATCAGTCAAAAGCGCTTTAATTTCCCCCTTCAACCCTTCACTCTCTCTCTCTCTCTCTCTCTCTCTCTCTCTCTGGATGGAACACTTAATTGGCCAATATTAATAAAGGCTGTTTCATTAAAACCTTGAACTGCAGTCGATAGCGCAATGGCTTCCTCTCTAGTGAAAGTGAAGGTACAGGAAGAAGTGGCAACGTGACACGTGACCACGCTAGTAGGGAGAGAGAGAGAGAGAGAGAGAGAGAGAGAGAGAGAGAGAGAGAGAGAGAGAGAGAAGTAATTTATTCAACAGGTAATGAAATTTATAGGACTGACCAAAGTAATTCACATATTACACACAGCACACGCATACGAGAGAGAGAGAGAGAGAGAGATATTCAACTGTTAATGAAATATACTATACTGGCCAAAAGTAAATCACGCACCATACAGACAGACAGACAGACAGACAGACACATACATACATACATACATACATACATACATACATAGCATTAGTATAATAGATATATATATATATACTATTATTAAAAAAAAATTTTTTTTTTTAAAAATTTTAATATATATATATATATATATTATATACACATATATATATGAGAGAGAGAGAGAGATGAAGAGAGAGAGAGAGAGGAGAGAGAGAGAGAGAGGAGATGGAGCGAGTAGAGAGAGAGAGAGAGACGAGCTGTGTATGTTTGTATGTGTAACCCATGCAAGGAGAATTGCTCTTTAGATTTTCCTCGAGAGATCCAAAGAGGTATCCTGTTACTTTATTAATTTAACTGCTATATCTGCAAAAGTTCCATTTCCCATTTCTGTCGTCGAATGAAAGCCGTGGAAATCTCGTCTTTGAGTTTTTCTGCTGCGTGAGGGAATAGTATCTACAGGCTCCAAGATGAACTGGAGAGCAGATGTGATCAAGGAAACTGAAACAAAATCTGTATACGATCTAGCAAGGGCAGTTCGCTCTTTAGTTCCAACAAAGCAAGGTTATAATGATTGCTGGTGATGAAGAAACTTACAATACAAATTTGTGGGTTTAGTAATATGAAATCATTTTCAGTCTTGATATCATAATATGGAAATGCAAATGCCTACGTCAGCACCTCCCGCCTTCCTTTGTTCTTTCACATCAAATGTGAAAGCTTCATATTGTCCGTCATCGTGGGACGTTATTCACCCAAAATACAAGAGCAAACTGAGGAGGGAAAAGGTCAACGAACCTGAATGAAGAGAGTTGCGTCAGAAGCTCAGTCCCCTCCAGACGCAGACTTGCCCGAAGAGTTCACAACGACGCCAGAGACGGAAACGACATCAACAGATGCAGCTCAAAATAGAGCGAGTGAGTGAGCGGCCTGAGAACAAGTACCAACGGGGCATCCTAAAAGCATGTGTGGCACCCTTTGGCACTGTCGTAAAACATGTATCGCATACTAGGGATCCTTTCTCTGCCAGGCTGGAAAGAAACGCTTCAGTATCAGGCAGCAGCTCTTGAAAACTGCCCTCCAAAGAATGCGGCAGGACGCCTGAAAAGACAACCGCAGTTATAAGGTACCAAGTCAAAGGAGAATAAACAACATTACGTGTATTTTATCGCTGTAGAAACTTCGGGCATATGTTGACAGCATAACCACACACGCAAACAAAAAACCATGTGCGGGCACACACACACGCATACACACACACACACACACACACACACACACATATATATATATATATATGTGTGTGTGTGTGTGTGTGTGTGTGTGTGCCCGCACATGGTTTTTTGTTTGCGTGTGTGGTTATCGTCCATCATAACTTGGTGATCAGTATTCAGTTCACTAAGTATTTTCCGTTGATTATTTTGAAAGAATTAAATTTGCATATATATATCCATATATATATATATATATATATATATATATATATATATATATATATATATATATATATATATGCAAATTTAATTGCTTAAAAACAATCAACGGAAAATACTCATTGAACTGAATACTGATCACCAAGTTATTGATGGACGATCAACAGACGATTGCGATGTTGTTGAACATACACCTACCCACAATGAAAAAGTGACCATCGTGACAGATAACTAGAGAACTTAGGTAGGAATCCAAACAGACCTTTGGATGAACTGAAACGCCTTACCACATGCTGGCTGGTTGAAGTAAGTCGTGGCAGAGAAAACCTGCTCAGCAATGAACCTGAATTCAAGGGATAAGCGACAGCGGTGTGCGGAAGGAACGAAGGGAGTAATTTAACGCAACGCGTGGATGAGCGCTGACTTACTCTTTCATGAGATTCTTTCATCTTTGCCAATAAGATAATTAAATTCTCTTTGTTGAGTGGATGGCATTTTATGGGATGCAGTGATTGATTTAATCTAGTCTTTGATGTTCACAGACAGAGCCACTTTGCAGCACGGAAATCCGAACCAAAGGGCCAATGGACGAGTCATTCTAAAATGCAAAATACGAGTATGTGCCAATTTTAAATATGTTTAATGTATATATATACATGCTTGCATAAACTGAATACGTGAAAAAATACACAGCTTACATACCGATCATTCACGGATTAAAGTTCACTATTTGAATATTTTGTGTCTGCCAAGCAACCCGCTATCATGCAAGAAATGTATCGAGAAGGAAGCGCGGCGCTATTTTCGCTGATGAGCTAAAAACAGGTAACTTAGTCATTCTTGAGTGATGAGTCATACCCATTTAGTCTAGTTACAACGGGCAGAGAAGGGAGTCCTACTTGTCCTACTAGTCTCATGTCTGACTAACATATCTTTTCTTCGCAGAACATCATCACGAGGTGACCAAAGACCTGGATCAGCCTCCGGCGAACAGGCCTCGGTTTTGACATCTCGGGACTAATGTTCGATTTGTACGCCTGCTCCAGGGGAGATTATCTTGATCGGCTCGATTTTGGCCATCCTGTTCTTTTACCTACAGTCCAGGAATGTTCACGTCAGTAGGGATTCGGGTTTTCCACTGCATCCTGATATCTTACTACATAACTTTGCTTGAGGGAAGATTCGGATACAGTTATCCAAGTCATAAAAGCTCCATCCGGTATGGTACCTTCCCCCCCCCCCCCCCCCCCCCCCCCCCCCCCCCCCCCCCCCCACACCGCCCCACACACACACACACACGGGGGTGGGGCGCGGAGAGGATAAGAGATATAAATAATCGGCATTCTAACGATGAAGACGATTCTGATTTTGGATTATCAAACTAAACAAGAACATCCTTCTAATTTTCTTTTACCAAAGAGAGAACCAAGCAAACTCAGATATACACAACTCTTTGCCTACTTGTTGGTTCCACAAATACTTGAGGTGTGCATGCAGAGCTAATTTTGGCGACTTCTTTACAAAGCAGTGATAAATTGTAAGTTGTAAATTAATTATTTGCTTCACTTTACTTCAAGTGCAGTGGCCCAAAGGCACCACATTGCGTCCGATGCGCATGATAAGGAATATTTCACTAATAAACTGTTAACGAGTGGTTGATATGGCAATCATAAGTATCATGGCTCCGTAAAGTCAAAACGTGAGCTTGTCTTTTTTTAAATGATTTCACAGTGATATTCATCTGATGTAAACAGATATACTGAGAAATGCTGCACAAGAAGTAAAGGATTCTCAAAGGAGCAACGCTGGGATCACGTGATTCTTTTTCACATAATTCCACACTCATAGGGCGTCTAACTTTTCATAAAAGTGGATAGTTGTCCATTATAACATGAAACTAAACTAACCAACCTAAACAGTTTTATGTCACGTGACTATGAGAAACAAAACCAACGTTCCTTTTTATCTCAAAAGGAGGTGATTTCTTATGGGCATGATCGGTTTCTAATAAATTTGTCAAAAAGTTGGGTCCGATGAAATTGCTGGACATGTCCCATTATTTGATGCGTGGTGTTCACATTCCCCTCGCAGACCATATCAATTTCAGGATTAACATTTAGTATATTAACAGGGCGAGTAAGGTGAGTTGAGCATTTAAATGCCTTTATCATTTACCGAGCGAGACCGACCGCCCGACCTCTCTGCTGTGAAATATGAACAGAATAAAAAATGAGGTGTGAGGCAACTTTTGTTTGGAAACAAAAGGGCTGGATGGATGACGACTTCAAAGGGCATCAGAAAGGCTTTAGACGGGTGGCAAAAGAGGCGCCTCTTCATAACCTAATATTATTTTCGTACCTGTTCTGAAAACAAGCCTTCTGCATTATGATGAAAATGAGATTAACATTTTCGTTTCTTCGACAGAAGCGTCAGAAATACATAGAATTTTCCTATGGTTCATTTCGGAGAGAATATTTGGGTCGACAGCATAAACATATTATACAAAATGAAATGTCTGATGGACACACTGCATTGCCCGAAGGACTCATTTCTAACGTGCGTTAATACCATTACAAAGGTACTAACACATGGTGTCATTACATACGTACAAAGTTCTTTCTTGCATAAAGTGACTGTATGTATTTTGTAAAAATAAACATAAACAAAATCTGCAAGCATATAAAATGGCTTAAGCCTGTAAATAGTTTACAAAATATAATAAATTCAGTGTGGAATACAGATAACATATTCTCTCTCTCTCTCTCTCTCTCTCTCTCTCTCTCTCTTAAAATAATTCTTTTAAATCCAAAGGGTTAGAATATCCATAACTAATCTTGCACTGAATGATGTTCCACGTCTGATGTTGAACAGACTCGATCTATTTAAGTGTCTTGTAATATTACAAAATTTCAGATGGTCAAAAACAACACTAGAAATTAAAGCACAAAACATCAAGTTCCCTGTATCCACAGAATAACTTTCACTATATTTACAAATATTGTTTATGCCCAACGCCTCTAGAACTCAAGAAAAATATCATGATATTAGCACTAGGAAATTGGCTGATAGTTCATAATATCCCTCATGAAACTGCCGTGTTCCTTTTGTTGTGTCATCAAGAACTGATTTTTAATTTTTAGGATGTAAAAAGCAGAACAAACCCTTGGTCTGCTCTTTAGTCATTTGTGTAGTCTCGCAAGCATATGACTTGAAAAACATTCGGAGACCGCGTACCTGGCCAAGACTGAGTAATCTAGTACTCCCAAAGCGGCTCCTTCAAGTGTCGTTTATGTCTCTCATCCCTGCATCTTCACAGAGGCACATCGGATTCGTACTTGGATTGGATCCTTTGTAGGCAAGAAAGCTTTCGATCGCGCCACGAGACCCACGTATATATCCCAAGGAAATATACAATTCTTTAAGGCCAAGGGAAGCCACTAAAACACCTCAGCCTTAACGTTCTGATAATCCTGACCGCAGATAAAGAGCATAAAAATTAATATAATGAAAACCACATTGAAAAAATAGGACCCGTGGAAATAAAGAAATTCTAGTATGAAAAACACAACGTGGAGAAATAAGTCACGCAGAAGGGAAAAATTAAATCACATAGACAAAAAAATTTGTCGTGAGAATAAAAAGAAAATGAATAAGAAATTTAATACTAATGTCTAAACAAACAAAATACTTTGGAAAATATAAAACCCACGAAGGACTGAAACGAAAATCACGCGGAAAGAAAGGAATAAAAAAAAAGAAAACCATGGGATATTGAGGTTGTACAGGATAACAGCTACACGACCCATCCAACACGTTACAGGGTTCAAAACTGGAAATATCTGCAAAATTCTTCATTTTTTTACGTTTCTATGGTACAGTTGAGAGAGAGAGAGAGAGAGAGAGAGAGAGAGAGAGAGAGAGAGAATGTTTACCTTAATTTAAGGAAAAATGATTTAAAAAATTGTGTAAGCTAAAACTTCAAGTGCCGAGTCGAAGACAAACTAATAGTTTTGAGAATTTTATCTGCTTTATCATGCTTTCTGTTGGTGTCCAAACGCGTTTTCCTTTTGAATGTATTTCAGAAATACTAGGGTTGTTTATTTACAAACTGACAAACACTTAAACTGCAAATTTGCAAAAACTCCCCATTTGTCAGTACTATTTCAGACGTAAAAACAGTAGAATACATAAGTTTTCTTCTGTTCATGAAGCGACTGACTGACCATAATTTGAAGGCACATACAAAAGTAAAAAAAGTGCCGAAGTTTCTTTTGCACTATCGAGTTTTCTGTATAGCGTCTAATGCTATATGAAACTCTCGCCACGGCCCATGAAACTCTCAGCAACGGCCCATAGCCTGTGCTGTTGTCGTCACCTATATAGCCGAGCCAGACACACGGTCATAACTAACTTTAACCTTAAATAAGTAAAAACTACTGAGGCTATATAGAGGGCAGCAATTTGGTATGCTTGGTGATTGGAGGGTGGATGATCAGCATACCCATTTGCAGCCCTCTATCCTCAGTAGCTTTGAAGATCTGAGGGCGGAAAGACAAATACCCGCGTAAATAGTTTTCTTTCACAGAAAACTAAAAGCCTCCTTTTTCTGAATGAACGCCGCACCGAGGTTCCATGGAACGGAGACTCTTTATCGTCTTTAGAGCCTTTCAGTAGACACACACTTTACCTTGTCTCAGTCACTGAACTCATAACCAAGAATTTCGTTGAAATAAGACTATTCTCGAACTTTACTTTTACTATCTACCTGAAAATACGGTAGAGACTATGAAGGAAGCTGGGAATGGCAAATTCTAAGAGCATGCATCCAGAAGATCGACAATCTCTGTAGGCGCGCTTCTTAGAAACTGTTAGACAAGGGGAGCGAAGGAGGTACTACTTGTAGGTGAATGCGACGGGCACCTGAGGAATTTTCGGTGACGTGTGTGAAGAGGCTGGAAGAGGCTAATGTAGAACGTTCTGCACACGGTGTTCATCCTCAACAATTTATCGTTAAGAATGTGGCAGCGACCTTTATGTTGCTTTATCTCTGAAGCCACTCCTGTTCCGTCAGAAGGATTAGGAACACGAAAGAATATGAGAGCAATTCCTGCCACTTGTGTGAGGAGGAGGAGGAGGAGGAGGAGGAGGAGGAGGAGGAGGCGGCGAGGTCCTTTCAGTCCAGATAAAAGCTTGGGAGGCGATATCCCCCTCATATGTTCTGAAATTATCAGCTGCCACACTGAAATGGATCTAAAAGAAAGTGGTGTCCACGACAAAAAAAAAAAAAATAAATAAAAATAAAAAAAAATAAAACTCTTTCTAAGTACTATTATAGTGCCTTCCATCCCACCCCGTTAGATCCCATTGAATCCTACTAAACCCCGAACCTTTTAGCCAGGGCCTCCTGAAATCCCCCCATCAAAATCCTGACCCATTTCAGGTTTTTAAAGGATAAAGTATCAAATCGGGCTCCGCAGTAAAATGTCGGGATGATACCCGGCTGACCCGAGTTCAAGCCGCCACTCCACCACCAACCACACCACCGGCGACAACAGCAAAAGCGACCGAGTCAAATTCGTCACTCGGGACGAACAGAGCGACAGCTGCGCTTTCAGCTTACAATAAAAAAGAACAACAATATCAGGAACCTTGCGAGGCCAATAACAGTATCAGGCAACATAGCCCTATCATTTTTTCAATACTTCATGGTAGTAAGATACGCTGTTCCAGCTTTGTGCATTCAGTACACCATGGCGGAACCACCGCTGCTTCCTTTTATATGTTCTTACACAGAGTTACACTCATTCCTCCTCTTATCCGCTGTGAGTGTATGAAATTTCAGAGGACACTTTCCTACTATATTACTTGTACATGATGACACTTACACATTTATGCGCAAACGCTCACATAAACACGGTTATATGCCTGAAAAGAAAAAAAATCTTTTCAAAACGGCCAGGCGCTGACTCATTCGCTTCATAAACAAAGCTGATGCGCGTTTATGAATAATTTTCACCATGCCACTGGATCAGGCTGCCAAAAGGAGAAACAGCGATCATGGCGCTAAGGAATGAAGTCGCTTGCTTCTTCATTTTCTGTTTGGTAACCTAATTCAATGTGTTTTCTATGTGCGTTTTTGAGTGGAAAAATTCTTCTTTTTTCTTTCATAAAATCAGTAAGTTTAAAACTATCATATCTATAATATATAAGTGCAATTTATAATACAAATTATTATTAAAAATAACACATCTATATCAGAAATAGGATATCACCAGCGAGAAGGAATGGCTTCTAAGATAAAGTTTGAACGTAAAATATAAATAATGACTTCAATAAAGGAATACAAATAATCGCTATAATAATAGTTGAAAAGGAATATATACTTTTTATATCAATGCGGGAACAAAAATGAAGCTTTATTTGCAAGAAAAAACGACAAAAACATCGTTCGTATATCCCCCACTTCCAGAATTTACTTCCGCTTCCACACACAGCAAAGGTTCTTTTGCTGCGTGAAAATCCTCAGCTACAACGCTGATCTATGAATAATGTCGACTATCTCTGACGAACATTTAATTCCCTGGAAATGTACCATGAGTCAATCCATCTTAACATAAATATGAAATCCCCTTTTTTTCAAGCGAACGTTAGATGATCTCAGAAACTATTGGAGGTCAATCTAGAAAGCAAAACCAATATATATGATAAATCGCATCTATTTCAAGTTAACATTAATGAATCTGGTGCAAATCTATCAGAAATACGCCTCACTTAATATTATATGAAGACTTTCGTCTACCTGAAGCCGACAATAAGTATTCTGGCGTAAATCTAGTTTAGAAATACTTAATGTGAAAAGAGCTCGTCTACCTAAATTGCGTGAGAAATAATCCGGCAGAAGTCTTAGGAAATCTCGCCTAGTAGCAAAAATTGGCGCCAGAGGATTCAGCCAAGACATCTGACATTTCAGTTTGAGAAAGGGAAGATGGATGCAATGCTCTCCTGTATTCAATGGCCTTCATGAGGGTGACACGGGTCCTTGTTTAGAATCCCAGCATATTTTATTCTGAATGAAAAATGGAGTATTATTATGAACCTACTGGTGTGGCTCTTTCATCATACTTATAATATATCACATGCTTCATGTTTACTTGCATTTTACTCCCAAAGAATTTGGGAAACGTAAACGATGAGTTCATCAGCCGTAGACCACCTGAATGACAAGCTGAATATTCACACAGATGCACGAGGCGTTTTGCACTGGCAACATACAACGTGCAACATCGGAAGTTCGAAGATCAAGGAGGTTGGTGCAACTGCCTCTTAATAGTGGCATAACTTAACGACAACCGAACTAGCACTTCCGTGATGGGCTGTTATCTTCTGGCCTCGCCCCACATTTCTAAGACCTCTTCATTAGAAAACGACCTTCTCACTTGACATTTTAACGTCAACACTGATGAGACACAGCGTTCAGGTGTTCGAAAGTCTTCGTTGATATTTCTTAGTAATATACTTTACTATAAAACTGTGGATTTTATTACTATTATTATTATACAGAAGATGAACCCTATTCATATGGAACAAACCCACAAGTGTCACTGACTTGAAATTCAAACTTTCAAGGAACATGGAGTTCATTAGGAAGAAGTGAGCGGCAAAGGGAAATATAGAAAGAAGAGATCTCACTTATTAAAAGAGAAATATTAATGAATAAATCAATAAAAAAAGATAAAAATGTATTAAAATGCAAGGAGAACCGTATTAAGGTAGTAATGCGAGGCATGTAAGCTTGAGCTTTTGAGGTTCCAATTGCACAACATCCTCAGGGAGACTATTCCATAGTCCGACGGTGTGAGGATTAAAGGACCTCTGGAACTGAGAAGTTCTACAGCGAGACACATTTACAGCATACTGGTGCTGCTGCTGTTCAGGGAATGTGGTCGTTCTCGGCAGGAAAGGGGGAGCGAGGATAAATAAATAACTGCTAATATTAGGAGACAGAAACCTCTCACCACAAACCACTCTGTCTAAAAGAGATCAATCTCTGGCAGAAGCGGCCGTCCACACTGAAGAACGGTATTCTAATAAAGGAAGGACAAATGACCAATAACAGGTTACAATGATTTTATCACTGCTATAAATATATGATTTCTCGCGAACAATACCTCACTTTCACGTTGAATTTACTAACACTTTCATTAGCTGTTTCTCAAAAGTGAGATGAGTCAAAAGTTACACCTAGAATAGTTAAAGCTTCAGACTCATTCAGCAGAGTCCCATCGACCTGGAGGGGAGGATGGGATGGAAAATCTGTACGAGAGCTGCTAATCAATAGCGTTTTTGTTAAATTGGAGTTCAGTCTCTTACCCCACCGACTACATCATTCCCTGATCCACTCCATGTCCCGATTGAGACTAAAGGTAGCTTCATTTCTCATAAGTGAAGATTTTACTACACCCAAAAGTTTTGCATTATCGGCATACTGAACAATCTTGTTTTTCAGGACAACCATATCACTTGTATACACTAAAAATAACAGTGGACCACGAACACTACCCTGTGGAACTCTTGACATAAACCGATAGGTCTTGGTTCGCTGAAGATCCCATCAACAGTAACTCGCTGTTGTCTACCTGTAAGGAAATCTTGAAGTAAACCCAAAACATTTACCACCGCCAAGATTTCGAAGTTTATAAATAAGTGTCTTGTGATTTACTGAAACGAAAGCACTTCTACAATCTAGTTGAATTACTCTGTACCTAGAACCCCCATCAAAGTTCTCTAGCAAATGGCATGTCAAGTCTAAATGAATATAAATGGTATCTAACTGCTTCCGATATGCATGCTGACCTACAGCAATCCTTTAGATTCCACATACTTATATAGTGGCTTAAAAATAAGTTTTTCTGCAACTTTGGAGAGCACAGGGAGAAAACAATTATTGTCCTGCCGTTGCTGCAGTCTTTAGGTTTGCATTCTTTGGAACAGGCATTGTATTGATAAGCTTTCACTCATCCGCAAAGGTAAAGATACTACGCCGACATAAAAATCTATAGAACCTAATATTCTTGGAAGACAAAACACTAGAGAGTTTTTTTTCCCTAAACAAAGAGAAGAAACCATCAGGATCTTCTCCACGCCACCTATCAAGATTATCAAGAATTTTCTTGACATTCCTGAGGCGAAATACAAATTTTGTAAGAATAGGTTCAGTATGACAGGTATCAGAGAGTGGGACATCCTCAGCAGATTTCTTAGCTTCAAAAGCTCAACGAAGCAGTACAGTTTTCCTTAGGACCAGTAACGAATCTACCATCATCTGTCAGTACTGGAGGAATGAAAGACGAGCCCCACCCAAAGACTGATGATGCCACTTTGGTCCACCACAGATGAGGCTGAGTAATTCCTTCAGGAATGATTATCATTTCTCTCGGCTGTAGGATAAATTCGATTCGCAGCACGACGAAACTCAACAAAAATGGTGCACGATTTCGTCTCCGTGTGTTAAATTTGCTCTGTTGATCATGGTGAGCTCTTCTACTCGTATCATCAAACCACGACTGGTCATTTGTCCTGAATTTAATAGTTTAACTTTTTCTCTTCATAGAGAAATGCATGAACTCTTCCCGCGAAGAATATCCCTTGGCGTAAGTAAGGAATTTCCTGATGACCGCAACATCTAAAGAAAAATGAGGAAACGTAGTTTTTATGTCTGTAGAGGTTATCGTCATGAGTTTGCGTACGCAAGCAATATAAGATGAGAATTAAAAACATAAAGAATCAGACCCACCAGAGTTTAAGGATAACGACTTATTAGTGATTTTACACTTACACTGCACTAATGCACACACACACACAATATATAAATATAATATCATATATATATTATATAATATATAATATATGGTATATATATATATATATATTATACATATATTATATATATATATATATATACGTATATATATATATATATATATATATATATATATATATATGTGTGTGTGTGTGTGTGTGTGTGTGTGTGTATATATATGCGCGCGCGTGTGTGTGCGTAATTGTACGTGGTGGCCTTTTTGAACTAGCAGTGGTTTGAGTCCCGATTAATCATGACCGGAGGGAACATCTGCGTTGAAGCGTATGGCAGTGGAGTGTTCTCGGGTCAGATCCATTTGCATAACGTTCGCCCGTTGGTGACCATAATATTATACCCAATGTCCTCATTTATCTTGCACAGCCCAGACATCCTGCCCTGAAACACTCGAAATCGAGTTCCTTCTGATCTAAGGCGAAATCTCAATTTATACTGGATGACTTACTTCTATTCAAATAAAGGGTAGACAAATGTGTAATCTTGATGGGGGCTGTCTCCACATGCTTTTATAATATCAAGATTTATGTAAATAGATATTTTTGGAAATAAAGTACCGACAGGGTACTGAAGGCGGTTCATCGTTTTGCTGTCTATCAGTCTTTGATCAACTGCATTGCTATTTACAGTTATCTGTTAAAAGTGGCCTTTTGGTACTTAATTAATGACATTTTGGCTAGTAAATCCGATGACCACATTTAATTTTTTCCCCGTCGCTGTCAAGCCATTAATAAAAGGCTAATCGTTTCCATGAAGGCGAAGGAAGGTAACATTGGATGGAAACCTTGAAGAACGGACATTCTAGTTTCAAAACCTATCCAGCCCTTGTCGTAACAAGAAAGGAATTGAAAAGAAAACAGCCAAGACTTTGCCTGAAATTTGGGAAGGTCTCTTCTCCAGAAAAGAAGAGAAAGCTGCAGTCATCAGGGGAAAGAGACCATGGAGATGTCTGAGCTTTGCGTTGGAACAAGATATTCAAAGACTGCTGAGTTCTGCTCGTCAAGTAAGGAAGCAGGTGACATGGCCGGACTCATTCCATTCTTGCTTTTCTACAAAGCACTGTACAACTTTTACATAAACCAAATGTACACCATTTTTTGCGTGTAACATTGATAATCTTCGGATAATAAATTTCACGTTTAGAATTGCCGCCATCAACCCTAGGGTCGAAATCTCTCACCACTGACCTCTATACGAATATGCAGAAAGGCAGAACCTCAGGCCGAGCTTCGTAACGGTAAGTTACTTGCCTAGGTTCGTCATTTCTCGGACCTCTCATATAGACTGTCATTCCGGACGTATGGGCATTCTAGTCGTAATGCATAAATGATGCGTACATACTCCAAATTGTGAATTTGATAGGCCACAACGACTAAGCAATTTGTTTTCCTTGATATTTATGTCGAGGTATCACTTCAGATGCAAATGGGAAGCCCCAACCTGCATTTTGAGGCAACTAACGCTAAAAACTCTCAGGATTTTTCATCGTGATATCACTGAACGAACACGTTTGGAATCTGTGCTGTCTGACTGTTCTATTTTGCGATGAATTCTGTAGTGTTACTCTAAGTAGTTTAGTTGGTTTTTGATACAAGAAACTACTAGAAATCCGGTTCCAATGAAATTTAAATATTACGAATATATCATAAGATATCTTGGTACCTATACCACAGTAGCAAAATTTGTTTATAACTCAATGAAGGACTTTTTAGCACATATAGAGGGCACAAAGTCAAACAAATATACATATATATATATATATATATATATATATATATATATATATATATATATATAAAAGTACGTTCTTGCATGGATCACTATATACCCGTGCAAAGGAAACAAACTCCCATTCAGTAGACAAAACCACAGAGCCAGTGCGACTCAAAGAGCGGGGTGTTTCGGATATTTCTTTAGAAACGGATCTCTGCAAAATGAGATTGCTCATAAATATTCATATTGCTTATAAATCCTGCCACAGAAGCACCAATGTTTCTTAACCTTTTTTGGCACAGGCACCATTTCACCATATGTCAGAATCCATTCCCCCTCCCACCCCCTTTCCAAAATATTCTGCCTCAAAAGATGCATTACAAGTAATACGCAACAAAACACTAAGACAAACACACAAGCTGGCGGAGAGAAAGCCCAGCATGACCTCTCTACTGCTGACGGTGCACACTGTGATTGTTTGATATGGTCTTAGAGCCAGTTTGATCCTGACAACCTGTGGTCACAGTTTCCCCCCCAGAAGCTCTGCAAGTCGTTCCTAGGAGGGAATTCCCCCTGGTTGAGAACCACTGGTGTATCCGGAGCGGTTTACAAAGGAGATGAGTTCACGAGATTTCGCACCTACGCATTTTTTGGTTTACTGAGAAGACTAGCGGAAGTATTTACTCACGTAGCCCACATCCCCACCCTACACTGTCAAAAATAAATAAATAAATAAATAGATAAATAAAAAATAAAATAAAAAAACCTAGAAGATTTTGGTCTTATAAACTCACTGTTTTAAATCTTTTATCAATTTTCTACGGGCAATTGTTAACTACCTCCTTAGTATAGTAATGATCAGATCTCTTTGATGCATACTTAGCAACATGCACGGCCAGCTTTTTCCAGAATTATTTTGAACGTAGAATGATCGAACGCTGATATTAATCAAAATTAATCAAATAAAAAATATAAAGGTAACCGATAACTATTTACTAATAATAAATAACTATAATCCTCTATTCAAATCTTAGGCGCAGAGATGGAATTGCTATTGATACTGTTGAAAAATTAATTTTCTAAATATGCCCTGCTGCCTTCTGCGTCATTTTACATTGGTCTATCAACCAAAGCATAACTTCAGTCAATTAAAGGACACTGAGAGAGAGAGAGAGAGAGACAGATAGAGATCGAGAGGAGAAAGAGAGAAGAAGGAGAGAGAGAGAGAGAGAGAGAGAGAGAGAGAGAGAGAATACTATATCAGAAATAGTATGTTCAATAGTATATGTTTAAATAATGTATAATAGTGTGTTTAAATGGAAAAACGCTCAATTCATTGACTGACGACTCCTTGTCTGTTCATTGTTTATGTGTATAAATTTGTGCGCATTTATTTCAAACATACGGTAAACATCAGCTGAAATGGGATCAATGTTTTCTCTACAAAAGAAATTTCCAAACATGTTACCACACTCCTACTCAGTGAATACTGTCACTAAAATCATGACCTAAAGGCATGGTGCAAGATGTTTACTTCTTGTATGACTTTGTGGTAAAACTATTTGGAAGCGCTTTCTGCGAGCCGGGGCCAAACTCAAGGGAAAAGTCGAGGCATTTAATGCGTAAACTGACTTCGTTCCTTCTTTATCCCCTGGACTCCAACCTTTGATTGAATATGAAGGTTCATACGGGGAGAAGGTAGTATATTCTAAAACCATCTGCAGTTAACATTTTGTTTCATTTAAAAATGACTTAAATCTAGTTCATATCTTCCTTACAGGATTGCTAAATTATTGACAATATACAGAGAAACTTTTTCGAGTCTTACTGAAATTACAATATGCAGAGAAGCTTTCTATCCTGTATTGCCAACAATATCTAAAACATACAGAAAAAAAATTCAAGACATGAGTCACCTCAAAAATAGCCGTATTGATATCTAATTGATAAAAAAAATCGTAATTTAAAGGCCGTAGATATCCTTCTTATGATGACCACTTTTCCTAATTTATAGAACGAAGAGTCAACCGCAATTCAGAGGAACCTGCTAAATATATCAAACTAACAAATGAATAATTTATTTAATTAAATATTCCACATAACGACCAAATTAACACGATTCCTTACTAAATCATTATTCAAGAACCTTAGAGTCCACGCCAAAAATAAACGCCTGAACAACCCTGCAGCATTCAGTAAATAAGTCAGTTCTTGTTAACATTATCACGACCACTCTCCGAAAAACCTCCATCCGGGATCTAAAAGAGAAAAGTCAAGCACCTCTTCGAAAAGCAAACGCTTTTCCTCGGGTAGCAGCGAAGCCTGAAAAGAACCTGGGTTGGTAACATGGCCAAAACCTCTTCTTAGTCTATTTGGCGCTAATTGTTGCCATAACGAAACGGCCGAGGGATTGCTAAGAGTCGTGAGCTATTCATACCGGTGTGACTTGCAACTCGACCCTCCATACGACTTACTCCACTTGGCTGCTCTGGGTTAAAAGGCGATAATTACTGTAGCCCTGCGGCCGAAACAACCAAAGGTTATTCACACGACCAGTTTTTACTCTCGCAACAGAAAACGAAAAGCCAGCGTTTCCCTTTGCTGACAAAGTTTTAACGCACAGAGAGAGAGAGAGAGAGAGAGAGAGAGAGAGAGAGAGAGAATAAAATTGGTGGTTTCGTGTTCTAAAAAGCGCTGGAACAAGAGTAAAAATTTCATCGAGATTAAAGATCATCTGACTAATGCAATGTCTAAGGGCGTACAAAACTAATCATAAATGAACTTCAAATAAATATTTCTCTCATAGCTTGTCAGATCAGCATGGACGCATGACTAGCTGAGTTGAGTTCAGTTGAATATAGAATTTAGGCCAAAGGCCAAGCACTGGGGCCTATGAGGTCGTTCAGTGCTGAAATGGAAATCGACAGTTAAAGGTCTGAAAGGTGAAACGGAAGGAAAACCTCAAAGCAGTTGCACTATGAAACAATTGTTAAGAGAGGGTGGAAAGTAAGATGAAGAAAGAAAAGATGAAAGGAGGTGCAGTAAAAGGAACGCGAAAGGGGTTGCAGCTAGGGGCCGAAGGCACGCTGCAAAGCACCTTAAGTAATGCCTACAGTGCACCGCATGAGGTCCACTGACGGCACTAACCCCCTACGGGTGGACGCATTGTTAGCAAAATATAATTCTCAAACCATCTTTTTGCTGCGCGTTTCGTCAAACTACAATTATACAAGCAGTGCTGATAATACTACAGGTGGATGATTTTAATAATCCATTAACGGCTACTTTCCAACTTTAGCAATATTATAGACGCTGAGAATACTGTTGCTATTCTTTTTCATCTTATCAGAAGAAAAAGTAAAACAATCTGTATTTCACCATTATAAGTAAGAGCTCTGCTGCTAATACCAGAATCATGATGATCATTTGAACAGCCTCCTCTGTCATTATTCGAAACAGTCATGGCGATAGTAACAATGAAACATTAATTCGAAATACTTTTCTTGGTATTTAGTTAGACCTTAATAAGTTTGACCCCACTAACCAGCGCTGAGCGTCCGGTGTAAAAGTGATAAAAGGCCTTTACAAGCTCCAGAGTTAAACGATGCAACACTTTTTTTTCCCCAAGTGTGTATCGAGGATTAATACATTTCATACTTCAAAAAGTACAACGCACAATCTTAAAGGATCTAAAACATATTGGAAAATACTTGAGTCAACTGACAAACAGACGCATAAATAAAGTCTGTAAAAGCCTCGAATTCCCTTCTCCAATCCTCCAATCCAC
Organism: Macrobrachium nipponense; assembly: GCF_015104395.2. NCBI lineage: Eukaryota > Metazoa > Arthropoda > Malacostraca > Decapoda > Palaemonidae > Macrobrachium > Macrobrachium nipponense. The sequence continues at coordinate 5,900,992 of NC_087203.1, forward strand.
CAGAGGACAAAATCCCACAAAGGCAGGGATTCTCCCCTCCTCTCCTTTCCCCTTTTTTGGCTCTTTACACTAAATGTCAATACTGGGCCTTTGGCACAGCTACGGGCGAAAAAGTGCTTTTGAGAAAATAGAAGTGAAGAAAGTCAAGTGCAAAATTCTAATCGCTGTTGGCAGTAACCTCTCTCTCTCCTCTCTCTCTCTCTCTCTCTCTCTTCTCTCTCTCTCCGGTGTCAATAACCTCGTCGTTGCGACGCCAGCAAGAACTAATCAATCAATCTCTCTCTCTCTCTCTCTCTCTCTCTCTCTCTCTCTCTCTCTCTCTCTCTTCTCTCTAAATAAAGTATTCGAAGGGTAGAGGGGGGGTCAATGAAGCAAAATACAATGCCAACACAGAGGGTAAAAAGACTAAACGTCAGTTAATATTGCCTTCAGAACCGAATGTTAAAATAACATTTAAAAATGAGAAATATCTAATTATATGTTGTGCACATCTGTGATTATATTTACTTAAGCTAAGCCAGATATAATTCAACATATTTATTATTTACTCATACCTTCTCCGCTTCCCCCCCCCCCCCCTTCCGAATCAGTGAGCACCTCCCAAATTGAAGCTGAGGCTTCCGCTTTAAGACTCCCAACAACAATCCCAAAATAAACATACGTTCTGCATCCCAATATCACGTGACCCAGCCTTAGATAAAAGCAGTTGACAGAGCGTCCAATTACAGATAAAGGAAGTCAAGAGCGAGGGTAAACGGTGAGTTCCCGCCTTCTCGACCACCCATCACCTAAATGTGCAGGCGCTCCTACACAAACCCCGACACCGAAAGGAATGCTTTGGCAGTGACTTTGACTTCGATGAAATACCTGATCAAATTCTAAATTTGCAAATAATTGACCTTATACCTTATTTCAAACGATCTTTGGCGAAATACAAAAAGTTTCTTCAGTTTATAATTGTCTTCATGACTTGCAATATACTTTTTGCATTTCAGGAGGTCGATATATCTTGAATGGTTGCACAAACAAACATCAAGACAAATTTCGAGAAATTCTAGCATACGGACGCCAAAAACAAATGGGCGTTCGCATCAAATCTTCCTTCAAATCGCCGAATGCGACACAAGTTTTGAGACGACTTCAAAAATCACTTACTCATTCAGACATAGTTCGAGATTTCTATCGAAAGAGTTGCAGAAACTTTGGGCGACACAACGCAGATTGAAGGCGCATCGGGGGTAAACACCAATCAATATTTGTTTGATGTGAAGGAGGAGGCAAAAGAAAGAGAACAACAAATATTGTCAGAGCCATTGAGGCAGCAACAAAAATAGGTGCCAGACTTAACATTCATCCTGAGAGAGAGAGAGAGAGAGAGAGAGAGAGAGAGAGAGAGAGAGAGAGATTATTCTACATTTTCATAACAGAATCTCTCCAAGCAAATGAAAAACTTAGGCCACAATACGATAACCGGACGCACTCAGCCACGGAAGGTGGAAGCTGGAAAGTGGTTGGAGGTCTTCGGTGCATATATTTAAATCTACTAATAACGACGCTGAAAAATGCTTTGGTACCGGGTAAAAAGTGTGTGTGTGTGTGTGAGAGAGAGAGAGAGAGAGAGAGAGAGAGAGAGAGAGAGAGAGAGAGAAAGTACGGACGGTGCTCGTTCAGTAAGTCTGAAGCGCGTTTTAAGCCATTGAGTTAAAAAATAAAAAGTGCGAGAAAATCTTTTGTCACTCGGGAAGCGGATGAAAAGGAAGTCCTAAAACCTTTGCGGTGGCATACGACCTCCGAGCCTCGGTCTACTATATCCTTCCCTAAATCTGTCTCTCTCTCTCTCTCTCTCTCTCTCTCTCTCTCTCTCTCTCTATGCCCTCGATTTTTCCTAATTTGACACGTAATCGTTTTTCCTTTTATTTAAACCGTTATTTTAATTTCAGTTCTAATGAACGCGTTAAGATTTTTTTGATTCAATTCAATACAAACATTCTCTCACTTCATTCTCGCCCATATATCAACTATTTTCTATTTGTAATTTTTTTACGCTCTCTCTCTCTCTCTCTCTCTCTCTCTCTCTCTCTCTCTCTCTCTCTCTCTCTCTTTTCCATTTGAAATTTCGAGTAAATTCGTTCGCATTTTCTTATCGCGAGCAGAGCTACATCCAGCTTTATCCTCTTTTTCCATTTTGATTTTTCCAAACGCTAACGCGCATTTCTCTTTTGCATTGAATACCATCTCTATTTTTCTCTCTCCAATTATCATCCAAGTAAATCGAACCGACGTCACAGCGATGTCATGGGGAAGGACATCGTAGCATCTGGGAAGGAGGGGGTGGGGTGTGGGAAGAAACTGGGGTGCTATTTTGGACATGCACCAACTTCTCTTCCCGAAGCGGCGACTGAAATCCATATACAAGTTCCTTCATTTCCTTGACGACCTTTCCCACCTGAACTATTTCTGACTTAAGCGGCCTCTTGTTTCCTCTTCAGCGCCGCCTCCATCGCCTCTTTATCATCATTTCCGTTTTTCTTTCCTTATCGTAATGGTCTTTGCCATCTCCTCTCCTCTTTCCATGATTCATCCTCTTTTGCCCTGCTTCTGAAACCTACGGGCTGCAGCGCCAGACAGATCTCAATTTAGAAGTCAATTCCACTTTGCTGGGAAACTGATAGTGTTTTCTTCAGTCCGTGTGTCTTGACCCCTACATTCTACTCCTTTCCCCGTTTCTTCTTTCAACTCTATTTTTCCATTACTTATTTTACGCTCATTCATATTCATAATTTTAAATCCAATTTTCTTGATTTTTGTCACGACTCATTTCCCTTCTTGTCTATCTCGGCTAATCAACGAGTTCTTGTTTTTGTTTTTCCTTGCAGTGCTCTTCGTTACTCTACCGTTCATATCCACTAGATTATCTATATTCAATAAGTCCACTACATATAAGGCGTTGCTTTTAGATTTGCGCGATGATATGTCTCTTTGCTTTGACTGTAAACAATTTCTCGCTAAACTTGATGACGGTAAAAAGAATACCAATGAAAGTCTGCGGTACCCATGTGCCAGAGTTCACTAAGAAATTGCAAGATGGAGGTGGAAGGTCTACACCAACCGTTACATGCTGTAGACTCTACAGCATGTAATGGTTGGTGTTCGATGCGCTGCTTATGAGCCTTCCACTTTTTCTGAAGATCCACGATATACATACATACATACATATAATATATATACACACACACACACACACACACACACACACATATATATTATATATATTATATAATAGTAGATTTATTATAGATTATATATGTATATAATAATTAATATTAATTATATAATATAATATTATATATTATGTCTGCGTGTGTGTGCGAGTGTGTGCGCCTGGAATTACTGAAGGAAATGCAGAAACTACTGCAAGCATAACAGCAACAGAAGTTAAGACTTGACCGACTTTGTCAGGAAATGGAAGCAACCAAGGGTTGCGACTCATGACTTGCAACAAGAAAAGCCAAAAAGTTAAACTGGCTGCAATACAGCATTTATAAAGACACGCTAAATTTCTGCATGGGTGATTATGGGTTTGTTTCTAAAACTAACTCTGCCTTTACGTATTTTACCACAAAGCAGTGTAATCTCTGTAAATAAAAATGACAGGAGTATGCTTTATGAATGATAATTAGTTCAGTAACAGTGACAGTATGACTGTGCGTCCGTCAACCTCTCACAGGATCATTATTCTTCGCTCAAATACTAGAAAATCTAAACAAATCCCACACACCATCCCCTGTGCAAATAACATACTCTTTCTCACGTTTACTGCATCAGTGATTGATGTCGTATCCTATAAAATGGTGTTCGCCCGACGAAAACGGGGTAGGCCAAAAGACCGACTCTAATTTGAGGCGACTTCCGTTTGGTGGCCTCCAACATCAGCCCTGCATTTCGCGGTCTCCCGAACTCTGGCTTCCACCCGCCAGAATTAGACGGAAATTAATAATGCTTCGCTCCGCGCGGAACGAATTTATAGCCGAGAGCTACTTTGGAGAAAATGCTTCCTTGCTGCTGGTAAAACGATGCTGCGAAGCTTTTCGCCTCATCTTTCATCATCGAGGGGTGATGGTCATAAAATAAATCACAATTATGTAAGAAATTAATTTAAACTAATAGATATAAATATATGAATGTGTCAATTTTCACAAATTTAGATTAGATTTAGATTTATCTTCCCGCCACTGGCCAGTGGCATAAGGCTGATACAGTTCCTCTCCATCTGTCTCTATCCCGAGCCATTTCCCTCGCTTCCTCTAAGTTTTGGATTTCATCCTCAAGATCCCTGACAATTATGTCTATCCACCTCGTTCTTGGTCTACCCAGCGGTCTTCTTCCTATTTGTACTGCTCTCAGTGCTCTCCTGGGGTCTCTATTCTCTTCCATCCTCTCAACATGTCCAAACCATTTCAGCCTTCCCCTCTTCAACCTGGTACTGACTGGCCTTTGCCTCAATCTCACCCTGATGTCTTCATTTCTAACATAATCATCCCATTTAATGCCAAGTATTCTTCTCAGCAGCTTCATCTCAAAAGCATCCAACCTTTTCTCCTCTGTTCTGGTCAGTGCCCAGGTGGACGAGCCATACATCAGGACTGGTAGTACTACTGCATTGAATATTCTCATCTTAGTTCTCAAGCTGATTTCATGCCTCGACCAAACGTTTTTTCTCAGAACCTCAAAAGCTCTTGCTGCTCCTAGTTTTCTTCTTTGTATATCTTCAATTTGCCTCCCGTCTGCTGTTACCACACTTCCCAAGTAAACAAACTTCTCAACTTGCTTGAGT
>NC_087203.1:5908325-5930825 GCF_015104395.2 Macrobrachium nipponense
ACACCGAATAATGCTGTATAAAACCATCAGCAAGAGCACCCGGTAGCGTTTGAATTCCTCACCAGATACAGTAGAGTGAGGGTTCGTCCCATGCCTCTAGAAAGTGCTGCCAGATGCACGAACAATGGCTAACTTTAACCTTAGATAAAATAAACACTACTGAGGTTAGAGGGTTGCACTTTGTTATATTTAATGATTGGAGGGTGGGTGATCAAAATACCAATTTGCAGCCCTTAGTAGTCTTTTTTAGATTTGAGGGCGAAGAGACTAAGAGCTTAGGGGGAAAAATAAAATAAAAAAGGAATTGTCTTCCACATGGACACGGAAGAACTGCTCAGACTAAAGATGGTTTCCTTCTCCGTAAATGACGATGAACTTACCAACGTGATACGTCATGCAGTCAAACGGGCCAAAAGAAGAGCACATTATTGATTTTCAGACGAGAAATTCAGCACCCACATTAACCTTATGCATATAGGAAGTATGTTTGCTTTAGCAGTATTGAATTCAGCAAGTTTCGTTTATCTTGAACCGAGAACAAGGACAAGTAAGATTGACGGTTTCTGATGGAATTAAGTCTAAGAAGAAATTCAGTGAAAATTGAAGAGGAAAAGAAGGGGACTCTGACGGATTTGAATCATATGCACAAGATTGCGCGGAGCAAGAGAATACTGAAGGAAGTTGGCGACGAAAACGAGAGATGGGGTTGTGGAAGAAGGGATAAATCCCTCTGAGACAACAGGGAAGGGAAATGATGTAGTGGCGGTGACGACGACAGTAATTGGAGGTCCGGTGAGAAACCGAACATACTTTTAGAGGATTCAGGTGCCATTAATGTAATAAAACGAACGGGGTTTATTCGTTAAATACGAGATCAACAGCAAACCGCATTTTTCGAGATCCATAACTATAATCAAACTGTGAATTCATAATTTCCACTCGTTTCTTGAACTGAGCATTAAAAATGGATTTGTTATTTATTATGGACACTTACGAAGAAGGCTGCATTAAATGTAGGGTCAGATCTATGAAGCCTGTAAACCTCAAGTCAAAAGTAACACTTACATATACACGCATATAAAAGTCCATATACCGAACAAAATTGATTTAGAAATTGTCTATAGATTTCCTGCAAGAACTGTATCGACACTGACTGAAGACACTGAAACACTATTTATAAATTTCATTCAAAGCTACATTTGTCCTCAAAGCAATGGCCGCCAAATTAGGAAGAGAGAGAGAGAGAGAGAGAGAGAGAGAGAGAGAGAGAGAGAGAGAGAGAGAGAGAGAGTCATGTCATTTCCGTTAGGAAATGATTTTCTGACCACCAAAAGTTTGGAGCAAAACCAATCACGGTCCATTAGTACAGTCGGTTGACTTGGAGCAAGGTAACCTTGACTTGCCCCAGAAACACCTTCCATCCATCCAGTGGTTGCAAGTGTGATGGGTTGAGTCGCTTTTAGTTACCCGAGTTTTCCTTCGGTGGAAAAGTTGGATACTGATGTGATTGATGCTGTAGCTGAGTTTTTCATTTCGTTTGGGAGAAAGATTTCGTTTCATTTTCTTCCTTAATAGCAAGTGGCCAGACATATGACGTTCTCACATTTTTTCGTACTATTGGCCAGTCTTTGCCCCTAATTTGTAAATTATTTTTCTTTGGGTTTCATTATTGTAAGACGTATTTATTGTAATGTGATATTGAGCTTTTCAGCTCAATATCACATAGCGACCGAGAGAATGCATCCATGTCAAATGTCAAAAATGACAAGACACGTTGAGAATAGAATAGACGAGTTCCACATAACACACCGCCGACTCTCCGACATCCACATCGACACAGCTGGACAGTTACCCCGATCTGAGGGGTACAGATACCTGTTCACCATCATAGACAGAAACAACAGGCGGCCCAAAGAAATACCAATATAGCAATAGAAAGAAGAAAGCTGCATGAAAGCCCCTATCAGATGGGTGAGCACAAACAGTTTTGCAGATCATCACGAGCGACAGGAGAGCTAACTTCACGTCCGCCCTGTGGAACGCCCTGCAGACAGTTTGGAGACAAAAATAACACACACAATGGCCTACAGTAAAGAAGCTAACAGCATCATCAAAAGACTACACTGGTCGCTGAAAGCATCACTCACCGCCAGATGTCAATGTGGGAGCTGGAGAAAAAAGGAGTTACTTTAGGTCTTACTGGGCCTAAGATCGGCACCGCACGGAGTATTCAACGTACCTCCAGCAGAAGTCCTATACAGCCAAGCACTAACATTACCATCAGATGTCTTTCAGAATCAAATGAGCCTGACAACCCCATCCGACACACGAAAAGCAGTAGAACCGATAATGCCACGGAAGACTATCCTACGATGTGACCAAAAAGGTTTACGTCCCAAGCAAGCTGCAGGACGCAAAATATGCGTTCATACGGGTAGAAGCACTCAGAGCTCCTCTCCCTAGCCTACTCGGGACCATACCGCATCATCCAGAGACAACACAAGGCCTACCAGATGACAGCAGACGGCAGAACAACATGGGTTTCCATCGATCATACCGAACACCGACCTCAAACCATGGGCCTCTCCAAGGGGGGCGGGGGGTGGGGGGGGGGGGCGGGGGAGTCCTGTAGGGTGCCTACGTGGACTCAATATATATACCTTCATCACGCTGACCACTTAATCTCACAACAACTCTTCGTGCCAATGCGTGGCCACAAGAAACGCAGCATACATCACGCATCTTTTATACAAATATCTCCTTTATTGTCGTTATTGTCATATTAAATGTCTCATCATCATAAGCATTACAATGTCAGCTTTTCAGCTATATGTACTTCAACATCAGCTCTGTATTGTGTATCAATTTATATGTATATTTCCATCTGTCAAGGATCACAGGTGACTGTGTTCAATCTGTTTCTGTTTGCCTGATGTCAGGCGCGATATTCTTGCAAGCAAGAGCTATTGATATGGACTTTTGTTGTATGAATAAATGTGTAAGGTTTGTTGATTCTGCAAGAAGATACGTACATACAGACACGCACAGATAAGTATTTATATCTATATATATATATATATATATATATATATATATATATATATATATATACATACATACATACTACACACAGACGCACAGATAAGTATTTATATCTATTATCTATATATATATATATATATATATATAATATATATATATATATATAATATACATACATAATCTAACACAGACCAAACACACACACACACACACAGTCACACACATCACATATATATAATATATATATATATATAATATATATAATATATTATATAATATATATAATATATAATTATAAGGACTTGTTTCAAATTGGATACCATGCAGTTGAATGAAGTCCTTTTTAGTATTGTATATATATATATATATATATATATATATATATATATATATATATATATATGTGTGTGTGTGTGTGTGTGTGTGTGTGTGTGTGTGTGTGTGTGTGTGTGTGTGTGTGGGCAAAAAAATGCAAAATTAAATAGAAGCCGTTCAAGTCAGAACATATCTTTATAAAGAAAGAAAGAGTTACGGTAATGAAAATTCCTGTTCGCTCATTTAACAAATTTTTAAAATTTCCCTGAACCCTGTAGTCAGCGAACCCTTGGCTTAACCCCTGCACATACATTAACGCGCCCTTTCCTACTTTTATACGGAGTCATTCGCATTTCTCTTTCTTAATTGCACTGCCAGCTTTTATAAGGGCTTTTTATATCCCAGTTTAGCACTTTTTGTTCTAGGGGCACTGTTCAGCTCTGAATACTGTTTCTTTTGTGCTCATACATACATATATACACACATACACACACACCATAACACACATATATATTTATATTATATATATATATATAATATAATATATATATATTCTATATATATATATATATATTATTTCTATAATATATATTATTTATAGATAATTTATAGATCTGCGAGTAACATAGTCACCAGGAAATTATAACGACAGAGTGTATGATGTTTCATCTTTACCCTCAAGCATTTTCAAGGAATATAAATACAATGGAACAAATCATTACAAACAAGGTTCAGTAAACAAACACCAACAAAGATGCAATGGAATGAGTACATAACGATTGTATTGCATGCAAAGGTCACTACTCTAGGGAAAGCTTTCCTGTGTGGAGCATCTGTATAGGAATGACTCAGGGAATTGGATGAACCAAGAAGAGTTCTAGTATATTAACAAGGATTACTGAGCGCCTTTAGTCTCTCTCTTGATTCTTCTTAAAACATCTTGTGCAAAATGGGGCTTGAATAAGTGCTATTTTCCCTTGTGTGTTATATTACTGCAGACTCTCTGGTTACTATAGGACAAAAAATTCTATGTGGTTCCTCATTTAGGTGAGCAAAAAGACAGCGTTAATGTTTTAGCCAGCCCTAACTCAGTTATCTAAGAACACCCACTCTTTACTTTATTTCATCTGATTTGATCCCATCAAATCAATATTTTATGAAATATGCTAATAAACTGTCCTAATCAGAGCTACAAAACTGTTTTTAATACCCCATGTATGGACTGTAAACCATTTAACTTGGGTTACACAACCAAGAATTTAATGTCGGACTTGAGTACTACATGAGTAGAACAGAAGATTGCAAACTAGACTAGGTTTTACAAATTACAGCCAAGATTAACAGGGAATATAACTATTTTAAAAAATAAGACTGTCGTTCCTTTCAAGTAGTGTCTTCAGAGGAAGAAAGCTGTCTACGACCATATCTATCAGGCAGGTAACTGGATCAATGAAGGAGAGTCGATGAACATAAACGAGGATTACTCAGATACTTTCGTTTCTCTTGTCAATTTCCATCGGACACGTGCTGAAAGAGCACAAGAGTACTACATAGACCTGGACTTGATGTTGTTTTCCTTGGTTCGTTGTATTACTGCGGACTCTATGAACTTTCAGATAAAATAGTTTTCATGTTGTTATTATGCATGTACTAATGTCAATCAGTAATTTGAGATTTTTCACTCATATGCACAAAAGAAACACTGTTTTCCCTGCCTGTTCTAAGTTAATATTTGACATTTAAGCATGCATGCATATAAATGTATATATATATATATATATATATATATATATTATATATATATATGTATATATATAAAGTAATTACTTAATACCGTGTGACAATAGATTCAGGTAAGGCCAAAGGAAAAATGCCAACGGCCATACCACGTTGAAAGCACAGCTTTTCGTCCGTCCATAGAAACAACAAAAGAAAGCAGTACAAAGTATTTTCGCGTTATTTCCAACACATTTTCGAGGTACAACATGTGGCCTTAGCTGAATATATATATATATATATATATATATATATATATATATATATATATATATATATATATATATATATATTATATATATATATTTGCATATGTTACATGGAATATGAGAAATGACCAATTCTCTTTGGAACTTTTGAACCCCGAGGGCCAGTACTAAACACGGTGAGACAGTGATTCATCCACACTGTTTCGCCGTGTTTAGTACTAGCCCCTGGGGGATCAAATGTATTTCGCTATGTCTAGCACTAGCCCCTGGGGAGTCAAATGTATTTCGCCGTGTTTAGCACTAGCCCGTGTAGGATCAAATGTCCCTAAGTGCATTTGATCCCCCAGGTACTAGTACTAAATACGGCGAAACACATTTGACCCTTAAGGAACTATGGTAGATTCACATCAACCGTGCATTTCACGTCTAGGCCAGTCCCTTACGACGCGTCTGATTAGCTGTTGATAAGCCAATCACAGGGCTGGAAACTCTCAGTCTCTCGAGAGAGTTCACATAGGCAGGATGTATGTTCCACCTCTCCTGAAAAACGTATCCCTCAGGAAGGGTGGAACATCGATCATACCCATGTGAACTCTCTCGAGAGACTGAGAGTTTCCAACCCTATGATTGGCTTATCAACAGCCCATCAGGATCGTCGAAAGGGACTGGCCTAGACGTCAAATGCACGGTTGATGTGAATCTACTATAGTACCAAACAAGGCTAAACAGTGTAAACGAATCATTGTTCCACCGTGTTTAGTACTAGCCGTCTGAGATCAAATGTTCCTAAGCGAATTAGTTATTTCGCACATGCGCTTGGGAATTTCACATATTCTCTGTAACATATGTACACATATACATTTGTGCATTTAAGTGCGCGATTAAATTCACTTAATGAATGCAAATTTGTCATAGAGGATGCGCATAGAGAAAAAGATCATGAGATCTCGACCGCCTTGATTCTACTGGGTGGGGTACTTGGGACCCCTTCCAGAACCAAACATACTGAGCCCTCTACCGTACTTGGTCCTTTTTCACTTCGCAAAAGGCAGCCTTTTCCGGATCGTCCCGCCAACGTCGGGAGTGGAGGTAGTTGCTACTGTAGGGGATTAGGGGTGTGGGTCTTTCATTTTCTTTTCTTGAGGTTTATAACAAGAAACAGGTCTTTTAGATCTTTTCCTCCACAGTGTCGAACAAAACTTTCTTGACTCTTAGATTTTATCCACATAAAAGCCAATTCTTTGGACCCTGTTTTCCATGGTGGCGGTGGGTGATGTTGCACTGATGTAGAGTTGTGTGTACGCGAGTGTGTGTGTGTGTGTGTGTGTGTATGTGCGTGAAGGGGGGAGGTTTTTTGTAGCTGTATATACTGTCGTAGTCTGAGACTTTATATACATTATAAAAGTGAATTTAAATCAATCTTCGGTAACCTATAATCACATGGTAAGGATGGTTGGGGGCGGATTGTAGAGGTGGAGGTGAGAGTAAGTGTTTGTGGCTGTGTGTGATAGTTGTTGTAGCTTATTGCAGAGCGCTGCATTCTATTCTGATCTCAAAAAAAAAAAAAAAAATCCTAATCGCGTGGATTGCGTTGCCCCAAGAGCGATGGGTAGGGAGGGGTTGGGTGGGGGTTAGCGGTAGGAATCCAGGCCGTTTGTAAACTTTTAATTGGCCCGTCAGGTCCTGTGCCACAAGGAAGTCGGCTGGAGCAAGATGAGACGAAGGAACTATGAAGCCGGGGATGGAGATGGCAGATCCTTCAAAAAAAGGAAGGGATTGGGGAGCTGAGTAAATGGACGAAAAAAAAAGAGAGAGGTGGACTTACTAACAAAGAAGAGAGAGAGAGAGAGAGAGAGAGAGAGGAGAGAGAGGCAGTAGAAGATTGTAGAATGAAGAAGGACGAGAGAAGTGAATCATTATTCTGGGACTCTGGAGATAAGAAATGGATATAACGAAGGCGCTGTAATGAAGATGAGAGAAATGAAGGAGAAATGTGCTTAGAAGGGTCAAGGGGAATCCATCATTCAACATCGAAAGAGAAATAATATACAATAATTTGGGAAGGTCTCACAGGGCAACAATTTCTAATAATAGTAATAATAATAATAATAATAAAATTATTATTATTTGTCGTAGCAATAGCAATAAAAGATAAGAACAGCTAGAAGAAGAAGAGAGTCTAAGGCACTCCATTAACTAGGGACAAACTGTTAAGAAGGCTGTTCAAGAGACTTCTGTGAAGAGAAGGAGGGTAGAATTACAGAGGATTAAAAGAAAGTGGGTGAACTATGACGATGACGTGGGTTTCAGATCTGCCAGAAGAGGACCAGAGATGGAGAGGAATCTCTGGAGGGGCCAGGGACGGAAGAAAAGCCTCTCTCGCAATCAATACAGATGGAAGTTACGAGACACGAACTGGGACACAAAAGAGAAAGTGGACAGCGAAAATACACATACATATATAACGATATATAAAAAGAAGGATTTGACGAACCAGTTAGAGATGCTAATCGCGAATGGAGAGAGAGAGAGAGAGAGAGAGAGAGAGAGAGAGAGAGAGAGAGAGAGAGAGAGAGAGAGAGAGAGAGTGAGCGAAGGGGGCTGGAGCCATAATGCAGGAATACTTCTGGAATGATTTAAATCGAAAAGTTAAGTAACGTGAAATCAAAACGATAAACAATGATAAAATATGTTCATACTACAATGATGAAAAGAGGAGACTTGTGTCCAGGGCCATACTTGAAATCCATCCGATGGCTTCGGGGTTCAATAGTGGGCAGTGTAATAATCAAGTAATAAGTGAAGAGAATAATTGAACGCAACCAATTCGCAAACATCGAAGATCAGTAGTGAGGAAGAAATCATTATGTAATAAGTGAAGAGAATATTTGAAAAAGTAATCAAAACGCGGACTTCGGCGACCAATAGTGAGAAAGTCATAATCATGTGGTAAGTGAAGAAAATATCTAAAAGCAATTAAAACACAGACTTATGAGATCAATAGTGATGAAAGTGATATTCGATATCCATGTTTTGTCTAAATATCTACTGGAGACAATTCTTGTTATGTGACAAATTCAGCGAATGCTTCCCAGTTGTAAATACTGAGGACAGATTCTATTGGCACTTCTGTATAATATCAAGAACACACTTCCTTTCGATCAAACACCCAATAAGAAAATTATTCTTTATATCAAAAAAGACTAACAAAATTAAGATTTTCTGGAATGGTAATAAATATGCGAGCAGAAATAAATCAACTGAGTAAAGCATGAAACTACAGAGGGAAAAAGGCGAGGAAACCATTCGAACGCCTTCCACAACAGAACGGAACAGAACAGAACAGAGCGCGCGAGCGAGCAAAGGGGATGGAGGGAGTGAGGGAGGGAGGTTCTGCACGTGAAAGAAGGAAGACGTCAGAAGAAGAAATACAACAGGGAAATACGAAGGAAGGAAGACAAATCTATTCTGGTACCTTTCATCTGCATCTGCCGAATGGGAACAGTGACGGAAATCATAATAAAGAATAGCGGGAAAGGCAAAATGGGAAAGAGGGGGAAGCCTCGCAACATAAAAGCATATATACAGTTAGTAGGAAATCTGAGTTTTACACACCAGGCGTCCTAAAACGAAGCAGGCAAATACAAATGTAGGAATAATTGGACTTCCACGGTCGCCACTCAAGGCTGCAACAATGGAAAAGGGTGTCAGCGAAATAAACAAATAAACGCAATAGGAATACGTACACTATTTACCCATTATACATACAATGCATGCATACAAACACACACGCAAATATATATCTATACACCCCCCCCCACACACACACACACACACACACACACACACACACACACATATATATATATATATATATATATATATATATATATATATATATATATAATATATATATATATATATATATATATATATATATATATATATATACATGATATAATTCATGAAATTTCATTATGTCCAGGCTGCAATAGCCTACCTTCCGCTCCAAAAATGACGAAAATGGTGTTGTATAGTAATAAAATTTAAGGGTGAAATGCATCATTCTGTTGGAGGCCCAAGCAGCTACCAAAAATCAGAAAATCAGTTCCCGGCCAATTGCGAAGACGATGCAACACTCAAAGCCTAGTCTTCATAATCAATCAGTCATTCAACCTGGAATAATCACTAACCGACGAGTTCAATTATGGTATAAGGAACTGAAGCTCATAAGACAATAACGAGGAGGGCAGCGAGAAGTGTGTTTTCAAAAGCGAAATGAAAAACGGAAATAAAAGATGAACCTTCCAAATGAGAACCTAAATTGATGATAGACTGACAGAGACCGTAGGAAAGGAAGGAAAAGGCATCAGAAAACCACCGAGGAATCCTCGGTGAGGCGGTTACCGGGCGTCTCCCCTGAGCTGTGGGAGCAGTTAATCAAAGTGCAGTCGCTTGGAAACAGTTGCAAGCAAGTTTCCTGAACCGCTCATGTACTCGTAGGCATATTAAGTTTCTTCATACCCGCCTTCACATTGGCCCCTTTCAGGGATCCCCCTTGAATTCATACCCGAATGAGGCAAACCGTCATATCTGATCAGGTGAGTCCTGGATCTGACCCTCTGGTGGAGATCACTAAACTTTTCTAACGACATCAACTGCATTCTATACTATTCGTGCATAAACAAAAGGTTTCAGTCATGTTAAAAAAAAAGGACATAGCCCTCATGGAGACTGGTCATGTTTGGTAGCATGACCCTCAAATTGGTAAAATAATGACAAGAAAATCACTTGACCGAAATTACTGCCTTTTTTGAAACACTTGGCACATTCGGTATTCGCTTAACAAAGCCACACACACACACACAGAGAGAGAGAGAGAGAGAGAGAGAGAGAGAGAGAGAGAGAGAGAACAAGTTTAATATCTCCAACTCCAGACACCCGAGTTCCCTTTGAGTTCGCGCGAGAAAATTTTGCATAACTTATCTCAGCCATGGGAGTTTAGAGCTTGGCAAGGAAGAAAATTTATAACTGCTTTATCTGTTTTTCAGTACCCCACATAACAACAACAACAACACTAATAATAATTGCAACAGTTATTACTATCATTATCCTCTTAACACCAATTAAGCGACCCATACTAAAGACTGATGTATAACTAGAGGAAATAACCTGCACAATGTATAAACTTCTTCACTATACTTCGCGTTTTCTTTCGATAAGCATTCGCTTAACTGAATGATGAAGCGAAGAAATCCATTTTAATCTAAAGAGACAAAAGAATAAAATACAAACGGAGGCTGAACATGGCGTAAAGGGTCAGTTCTTGAAAACTGACCAAAATGGGAGAAGTTTACCGATGGATCACATTAAATACCATTAATATCAGGAAAATACAATTTTTTGGGTAAAGGGAAATACGCTATCGATTGCCATGAATAACTCATCGGAAATACCAGAAATAAGGCAATGATTCTCCGCATTCAAGAAGAATGACAAAAGTTATGTCAGTTCCAGGGAAGCAAAGGGAATTCCAGAAGTGTACTCGACTGCATTCCCAAAAAGTCACAGAAGAAAACCTACAAAGGGCAAAACGGTATGCTTGGAGGATACTAAGGGACCACAGTTGTTCAACATTGTTCAGCATGAAATCAGCCAATCAAATATTGAGGAAAACCCATGTTCCATGTCGCAGTGATGTGGCGAGAGAGGGAGGGCCGGGAGGGTAGGGAGGGCGGGTGTGGGGCGGCACAGAAGGGGTACAATGGGCGATATGCCCCATGCTATTCCAAGGTTACATTGTACCATAATGAGAATCATAAATGAAACGTCAAATTTTGGTTTTAATAGAACGCACACTTGTAACGAGAACGATGCTCTCATCGAAATTGATTTCGGTTCTGTTCTGTCAAAATGAAATAACTAAATCATCACATTGACGGGAGACTAGACTAGACACTCTTCAACAACGACGACAAGGTTTCCCATTTTCCCGTCGAAAAATAGAACGTCCATTTTTCTATTTTATTCGGCTATAACATAAAAAATGAAATATTCTCCTCCGTAAATTACGCCATTCTAAATTGTTTCACATATTTCGTTCCGATCTGAAAATACAATGCAAAACATCAGTTGCAATTAAAATTATTGATGACAGGATAATGAATCACAGACCCTATCCAGCACCGTGCTTGCCATAAGAGAGAGAGAGAGAGAGAGAGAGAGAGAGAGAGAGAGAGAGCTCGTTTTCCCCCATTTACTAAAAATGACTGCACCTGGTACATATCAAAACGTATTACTGATCTTTATGACACATTACTGGCACCATTGGAAACCGTATTCATCTATCGTCAATCACACTTACGTACACTCACATGCATATACACAAGCATCGGACACACACGTGTATATATTTACATCATATATATGCACACACACACACACACATATTTATATATATATATATATATAATATGGACACACGCCCACATATATACTGTATATATAACGAAATATAAAATTTAATATAGAATTCACTATACCTTGGATATAAATTACACCCAAAAGGAATTAAAATGATAAATGTTTTTGCCCCTGCCAGGATTTGAAACTGCTCCTTTGGTTTAGAAAAGCGATTATTAATTGGCTGTAACCACCAGTTTACCTAGAGAGATATAAGCTGATGTCGAATCCGCTGTACATATTATTCCTGTCGAATTCAGGCTTACCTGACTAATAAGTTTGTATCACTAGGCTGAGTATGAATTTGTGTCATTTACGTACGCGTCACTTTCATTTTTTTTTTTATTCGCAAATATCAAGAAAAATGTCGTTTAATATAAATCGATTGTAAGTACAGAACCTGAATCCTACAGGAACATGACGAAAGGTCAAATTCGGCTGATGGTGATGATCTTTTTCCGAAATAAAAAGGTCAGGTTTGAACCGAGGTCTGGGCGGAAGTATACATCAGTCATAATTCCCTCTGACTAGAAATTATTCAAATAGTCTAGAGAATTCGATTGTAAACGATATTTGTGGCTTAATACTAGTGAAAATAAAAGTCACGCCTGAATGAATGGCAATAATCAAGACTTTGGTTAAGAAAAGTCATGCAATAGTCTGTCTCACGGGCCTTCGCTTTCTGCAAAATTATATTCAGCCACTTTTGTAACTGAAATGGGAACCCAAACATAGGTTATACCACTCATACGACGGAACGTTTTGGGTAAAGTTGGAAGGGGATTGTCCTTCATGTAATATAACTGTTGTAATATCCACGAGAAAAACTTCATAAGAAAAATCTACTTATGTTCCGTTCTTCAATGTTTATTTCCAATTCTTTTTTTCAGCCCGAATTTCTTTTACATTTTCCATCTTGTCCAACTGGACAGCCCTCCATCTTGTCCAACTGGACAGCCCCTCCTTTTCTTGTAAACTACTGAGCCATACGAGTCCTTCTTGACCTCATTCAGATTTCAGGAGTCCTTTCTGTGATGAAATTAGAGCTCCTCTTTCCCTGCTCCATTCATCTGATGAACCAAGCTTTCCCTCCACCATTTATATGACCCACACAATCTCTCCCTCTTCCCTTCATCTGGTCACCCCTCCATTCCCCGATCGTCCAGAAATTCCCCGCTCAGTTACCAGATCACGAAACTTTCTCTTCTTCCATCCACCTGATCACCAAACATTTCTTCAGTCCTTTGATCTTATAACCGAACCTTTATTTGCTTCCTCACCTAA
Source organism: Macrobrachium nipponense (assembly GCF_015104395.2). Taxonomy (NCBI): domain Eukaryota; kingdom Metazoa; phylum Arthropoda; class Malacostraca; order Decapoda; family Palaemonidae; genus Macrobrachium; species Macrobrachium nipponense. The sequence goes on from NC_087203.1 coordinate 5,921,414, forward strand.
TCAGCCAACCTTTCTTTATCTGTGTCATCTGATCACCTTCACTGTCTTTTCCACTGCTCCCCTTACCTTTCACTCCTCCATTCATTTCAACCAACTTTTCCTCGTTACATTCACTTGATCATCCAAACTTTCCCTCTCCATGTCCTTTGTACTTCCAACCAATTTCCCCATCTCCTATCTCCCGATCATCAAACCATTACCTCTTCTCAACCGCCTTGTCACCCTATTTCTACCTGAGAACCCAAGTATTACCTTTTCATTGCACCAAATCATCCAACATCTCCTGTTCCAATAAGTGGACCACCCAACCTTTCTCCAAGCATCTCTCATTCACATCATCAACAAACTTCCCACTGTTATATTCATCGAGTCACCCAATCTTTCTTTGCTCCAATCATGTCATCAGCAAGCAGCTTCCCGTCCCAATCGTCTGATCACCTAACCGTTCCCTATCTCAGTCAACTGAATATTCAGAATTCCTTTATCTAGTCACCTAATCATACAACCTTCCCTCGTCCCAGTCTCCTGATCACCCAGCCATTCCTCATGCTATTAACCTAATCACACGATCTTCGTCCTCTAATTCTCTGACCTCCAAACCGTTCTCAGTTCTAATCTTCTGATCACCCAACCATTTCCTGGGTCCCAGTCACCAGATCATCCGGACATTCATTCCAGTCACCTGATCACCCAACCAATTCCTCTCAATGCACCATTATTGGTTTAAAAAAGCTCCTCACTCAGCCTTTCACCTTCTTGCCACATGGTTATCCAATCTTTCCGTTTCCCATGCATCTAATCACCGAACTACTCCGTGCTCCAATCACCTGACTACCTACCCCACCATTCCCTGAACCATTCACATGATCATCCAGCCATTCCATGCCCCATTCACCTAATGACCAAGCTATTCCCTGTTCCATTCATTAGAACGCCAAACTATTTCGTTTTCCAAATACCTGATCATGCAACCATTCCTTGTTCTAATGACCTGAAAATCAGGCCTTTCTCTTTTCGGAACTTCTAATCACCCAGTCCTTCCCAATGAAAACATGTGATCAATCAGATGTTCCTGCTGCACCCGTATGACGTCAAAACCCTTAACCTCTTCCATTCACCCGACTCACTCTCGGAATCACCAGTCTTTTTTCAAACTCTGATTTCTTCTAGCGGAGTCTTGTCAGTCCCACAAGAGCCTTTCATCTCCTTTTTCCTCCTCCGACAGAGGGCAGTAGGAGCTGTTAGGCGCCAGAGGGAAAAACAATCCGTCAACCAATTTGTTCCCAGATGAAGGCAGACTGATTGTGTGTTACACAATACACCGGCCTTCCTCTTCTTCTTCTGTCCCGAGTGTGGGATAGATGGATGGGGCTCGCGAGAAGGAACGGAAAGGCCGATAAATAGCGAAGAAACAAACACGCGCAGGATATGAAAAATATCGGAGACACAGATGAGTGAGAATGGAACCAAGCAAAGGGAATACGGTGGAGGGGTAACAAAACCACAGAGAGAGAGAGAGAGAGAGAGAGAGAGAGAGAGAGAGAGAGAGAGAGAGAGAGAGAGACATGAATGATAAATGTATGGAATAAACTAAATTACTGCCAGAGTGAAGCTAAACATAATAGGTATTAATGTGAGTATGGAAAGAGAACACTACAGACCAAGACAGAGCATGGAATGAAACGAATGTTTCGAGAGAAAAAGGGCCACCTTTTGATAAAGAAAGCGAACAGATAGCAGTAAACACGAGAAAAGAGAAAGGGGAAACGAGGGTGAAGCAATAGAGGAAAAGGGGAAAATATAAAAACGCAATAAAGAACGAATGGAGGTAAGGGACAAGAGCTGCAGGAATAGAAATAGCTGTGGCTAAGAAACGCAGACGGACAAAGGACCGAGCAATTTAAGATATGAAAAAGAGGCGAATAAAACCTAGCAATTCGTTCGTGGAAGGAAAGAGTGGACTTCTCCCAGAGAGAGAGAGAGAGAGAGAGAGAGAGAGAATCAAAAGCAAATAAATAATGGATAAAGAAAACTAAAATTAAGGGATTCCTATGAGGAAGGACTTCTATCAGAGAGAGACGGGAGAGAGGAGATTGAGAATAAAACAATAAATTAAATAATGGTAAAGAAAACTAAAATTGAGGGATTCTATGAGGAAGGCTTTTCTAAATCAAAGAAGAGAGAGAGAGAGAGAGAGAATCAAAAGCAAATAAACAATGGATAAATAAAACTAAAATTAAGGGATTCCTATGAGGAAGGACTTCTAAATCAGAGAGAGAGAGAGAGAGAGAGAGAGAGAGAGAGAGAGAGAGCAAATAAACATACAAGCGCTAAGATATACCTCTGAGAAATTTCATATTAATAGTCTACAGCTCCTTTCTGCTAATGGTCAAGAGGACCATTAAAACACCCTTAGAGATAAACAACCAGTTCCCTCTCTCCAACATAAAGTTAGTCTTTATTCCAAGGAATTAAGCTCCATTTAACGGCATTGAAGCCAAAAATATGACAGTGGATCTCCTTTGTTCAGGACCTGTGCCATATCAGATCAATGGTGTGTTTCTTAATGTCAGTCAATCTGATGGAATTTACCTTCAGAAACCGATTCTTGCAATGACACTTGCATTCGTCATGCGACGCGCTCCACTTGAAATTTATGGTGGACGCTGTTGTAACTATATAGTACATCGCGAGGCATAAGGTTCAGGTCGCGGAGACTGATTGTTCTTTTCTCTTTTGTTTAGCAGTTGGGGATGGGAGTCTGATAACGAAAAATAATCTTTGGAATCACCTCCGGTGGACATTTTTTCATAATCATTCTCAAGCGGTCAGAGTGACCATTGGGCGTCATTTGCAAATATAAAATAATTCAATCGATGTGACTCTTTCAAAGCAACCTCAGTTTGATTAATGGTAAAAATGTTCTTTGATCGTACATGCATACTACAGTCCATTAGCCAGAATGACTCAACGATGAATGATATCAGTATCTACAGACTATGTCTTCAACGGCCTGGTAGTTTATATGCTTCGACAAGTATGTGTTTAGCACGAGGTGAACGTTTCGAATATAGAACATCATACAATCATTATAATGTAAAAAAGCGTTGACTTCAGAAACTGTGAGCGACGTTGATTCCAGCCACTTCATTAAATGTACTAAGCATTCTGCTTGGCCTCATATACCCAGACGCTAACTACAAAGACTGAAAACTTTACTGGGATTTGTACATCCGCTACCGACAGTCAGCCCCCGTAGTTTTTCCTCCTCTCCCCACTGTTTCATTGCCAAGCTCAAGCTGCTCAATCGCATCAAGAGTTTAACCGGCAGACGCCTTACTTTGCACTAACACAAATTGTAGAAATGACCACCATTGGAGAGATCTGAATGAATTCTATTCGAGCATAATTTTCGCTATGTTTGCTCTGGGCAGGGTTACCTTTATGTTTCAAGGTAATTCTCGTAATATATCTGGATGAAATGACTTGGTTAAAGATCTGTATGCATATTCGCGAGAAAGGTTTTTACTGTGGAGGCAAAATGGTAGCCTGAGGGAAGGACACTGCATTATTAATGGGACAGGCGAGAGCGCAGTTCAAATTTGCTCTAAAGCACTGCAGATTAAATGAAAAATAACTAAGAGCGATGGTCTTCCTGCAGAATTTTAAAATTCTGCCATCCGATAATTTACATTTTGCTAGATGCCCTATTCAAGGAGTGCATAATTTACCAATCTCTTCCAGACTCCATATTTTTAGTTCACTTGATACCATTAATCAAAAACAAGCTAAAGGATGCAGCAGACCCTGGCAATTACCGGCCGATTGCAATCACAACGATCGCATCGAAGATACTTGAGTCGGTTCTTCTAGTGAGACTTCTCCCCTTTCTACACACCACTGACAACCAGTTCGGATTTAAAGCAAACCACTCAACCGAAACTTGTATCTACATTACTGAAAGAATTGCTGAGGTATTACCTATCATCAGCCTCTCCTGTTTTCTCGTTTTGTGGATGTGAGAAAAGCATTTGACAGAGTAAACTACCTGAAGCTCTTCCTGAAGCTGCAAAAAAGATGCACACCTCTAGTATATTTAATTGGCATTTTATATTCCTGGTTCTCCACACAGCAATTCTGTGTCAAATGGGGTAACGTGTTATCCTACACTTTCGGGTACCTTAACTGGCTTCGGCAAGGGGGCATTCTCTCTCCATACCTGTTTAATACGTACACAGATGCCTTGAATGTCAAACTGAACTCACTCCCAATCGGATGCACTGTCAATGAAACAACTATAAACAATCTCTGTTACGCCGACGATATGGCTCTGATTTCCCCATCAGTGCAAGGTCTCCAACGACTCATCGACACTTGCCACCAATATGTAGAGGAATTTGATATCCTATACAACGAAACAAAGACCCAGTGCATGTCGCTTAAGCAAATTGGAGAACCACAAATTTTCCTCGGAAATCATCGGCTGGAATTCGTGCACGAATTTCCGTGTTTGGGTCACATTATCACGGACGACCTAAAAGATACGGCAGACATAGAACAGAGGCGTCGTAAACTATGTACAACTAGCAACATGATTGCAAGGAGGTTTGTCTTCTGTCACCGAAACTTGAAACTGCTGCTCTTCCGCTCGTATTACTACAATATCTATGGGTGCTCCCTGTGGACGAAACTACACGAGAGAGACCATAAGACGTATCACTGTTGTTCACAATGACATTTTGAGACGCCTCACAAGCATTCCTCGCTACCACTCCGCCACACAGATGTTCACAGAAAACCACCCGGACAATTTGAAAATCATTGTAAAGCTAACAATGCCCAGTCTGATCACCCGACTGTGAAACAGCAGCAATTTGCTCATACAAGGCATCATAAGTAGTGAGGCAAGAAGATCTAAATTGTGGGGAAGATGGGAAAATGAAGCGTTTGTTCCCTAACTGACTAAATCTCTGTTTTTGCAAAATGTCACCTGCAGAATCTGTCATTATTATTGTATTGCTATGATTATTGTTATTACTGGTATTTTCCTTTTTTCATTATTGCTGTCATTATAATCAATATAGTTTTTTACATTGAACTTTATTACGGGTATTACCATTATTTTGATTATCATCTTTTATACTACCTCAGCAAGTGTAGATATTGCCGATTAATCTTTTTTATGTTATTTTATGTATCTAGACGTATGTTATTGTCTATTCTTTTTATATTCCATGTATATGGCCTTGAGCTGATAACAAAAACTATTATTATTATTATTATTATTGTTCCTGTCCTCCTCTGCAAGCATTAACACATACCATAAATATACATATGTATATATATTGTATATATATATATATATATATAATATACATATATATTTATATTAGATATATATATATATATATAGATATAAACTTTGGTCAATGATAATTTGTCGTTCATCCGACGAGAAAAGTAAACTTCAGTCCTAGACCTTGGGCAGTCGTTTGTTTATTTGAGGAAAGAAATAAGTTATCGGTCGTTTGACCCTGGTCAGTCAGGGCATTCATTATTATTTTAATTTTTATATTTAGTTCACTCTTGCTTCTGAATTTCCTTGTATGAACCAGTCTAAGACGATCTGAAGCTTTTCCTCGCTCCCAAGAGGCATTAATAGCTTTATAATATGAAGAGGTAACCTTATATCATGGATTTTAAACACCACCCAAATGATGTGATCCTGCACACAAACTCTCTCTCTCTCTCTCTCATCGATCCCCCCTCTCTCCCCTCATCCGCTCGTCTCTCTCTCTCTCTCTCCCTCCCTCTCTCCCGCTAATTTTCATATCTCATCGCTCTCCCCTATCTCCCTCTCTCTCTTTCTCATTTTGTAGCGAACTCTCGGGCTCATCTTCACCCTGCATTCCCTTCTTCTCTCCTCCCTCTCTCCTCCTCTTCTCTCTCTCTCCTTCGTTTTAGTGGCTAGAAGTCATTTCAAGTCTCTCTCTCTCTCGCTATCAAAATGCACACATGTAGTTCCCAAATGTAATTCCGCAAAATTCCATTGTGAAATGATACAAAGAATTCCTCTTCTTCTACGCCATGCTTCGAACTCTTGTCGGGGACGGATCAGCGTTCAGCACTTCCAGCTACGAGTTGACATCAACATTTAAAATTCACTGACGACAATAATTAGAGGAAAGAGACTTCCACCGGTAGTACGTTTATAAAGGAACGCTAAGGTTCATTAAGTGTAAAATGTATTTAACAAAAATAATTAGAGAGAGAGAGAGAGAGAGAGAGAGAGAGAGAGAGAGAGAGAGAGATTACAATTACAACTACGGTCTTCAACATCAATGGTACACAACTTCATAAACTTTAATTACTCCGAGAGAGAGAGAGAGAGAGAGAGAGAGAGCCGAGAGAGAGAGGAGGAGAGAGAGTGAGAGAGAGAGAGAGAGAGAGAGAGAGAGAGAGAGTAAGGTGGCTGGGGTAGAGAAAATTGAGAAGTAAAAGTGAAGGGAGTGGAGAAGGGGAAAAGACGAAAATATGAAAATAAAAGATCCGGGAGAAGGGATGGAACAGAGTGCGAATTGTGAATGAAAATGTTGGCACAGAGAGAGAGAGAGAGAGAGAGAGAGAGAGAGAGAGAGAGAGAGAGAGAGCAGCACGTGGAAAGAAAAGAGCATCTATGAATCCATCTGGGGTTTGGTAACAATATTTTTTTCCCAAAATAACAACAAGCACAACAGAAATGGACATTTTCCCTTTAATGCATAATAACCGAAGCTATAAATCTGGGCAGTTTAAACAATCCTCGGTCCCAATTCTGACGATTTATGTAGCAAAAATTGAAATATGAACAACACGCACGGTTCCCGGTTGTAAGCCATCCAATGCCCAGATCGCAACAGAAAAATGCGGAAACAATATCAATATTTGAATAAATAGTTATAGGGAGGCAAATCCTACGACGATAAATAGACATCACGAACTAAAAGGAAAATAAAATAGTCTTAGATGTTTCACAGAAGAGAAACAATATTCTGACAAAATAACAAAATACATGACAAACTATGCTGTTAAACGCACAACACACACACATTATAACATTATAATCTATATATATCTATATATATATTATATATATATATATATATATATATCTATATATATATATATATATATCTATCTATATATATATATAATATTATATATATATATATATATATATATATTATATATATATATATATATCGATATATATATGTGTTAATATATATAGATATATATGTTAGTATATATATATATATATATATATATATATATATATATATATATATATATATCTATTATATATCTTATATATATATATATATATATAATATATATCTATATATATATCTATATATATATATATATATATCTATATATATATATATATATATATATATATATATATATAGATATATATATCTATAACTATATATATATTTTATATATATATATATATAGAAAAATATATATATATATATATATGGTATATATATAAAATAATATATATATATGTATATATATATATATATATTATATATATCTAATATGCTATAATATCATATATGTTATATATATATATATATATATTATATATATAGTATATATAATATTCTATATATGATAGATATATATTATTATCCTATCTATATATATATAATAGATATATATATCTATATATATATATCTATATATATATATATATATATTAGTATATATATATATATATATATATATATATTATATATATATATATATAGATATATATATATATATATATATATATATGATATACTATAAATATAGATATATATATATATATATATATATATATATATATATATATATATTTATATATATATGATATATATATATATAGATATATATATATATATCTATATATATATATATATATATATATATATATATATATATATATCTATATCTATACTATATATATAGATATATATATATCATATATATGTATATTATATATATAAATATAGAGATATTATATATGTATATTATCTATATTAGATATATATATAATATATCTATTATATATATATATATATTATATATATCTAATATATCTATATATAGTATATATATATATATATATATATATATATCTATATATATATATTATATATAGATATATATATATATATATATATATATATATATATATATTATGATATAGATATATATGTATATATATATATATATATATATATATATATATATATATATATATAATATATATATCTTATTCTATATATATATATATATATATATATATATATATATAGATATATATATATATATATTATATATATATATATATATATATATATATATATATATATTATATAATATATATATATATATAGTATCTATATATATATATATATCTTATATATATATAAATATATATATATATATATCTATATATATATATATATATATTATATATATATATATATATATATAATATATATATATATATATATATATATATATATATATATATATATATATATATAGTATACCTTCCCGAAAAAATCACAGCAGCTACCACTGGTGGGAACTGAGGCTTTTCCATATTTTCAACGAAAGAGCCGGACAGAGGAAAAAGCGAGTGAACGGAACAAAATAAAAACAGGAGCTAGAAAACGCGGGAATCTCTACACTCAAGTAATCATGTCCATTCAATTAAAAAGTTGGCGGGATTAAAACTGCACCTAAAAGGGAAATGGCGCCGAGTTTAAGCAAAAGGCGAAGCAGCTAAAAGGGAGTTTGTTCCAGGCTTTGGACACTGAAGTGCAACAACATATGGTTTCACGTTATACACAAAACAGCCCAACAAATATGGAGACATAAGTATGATATTTGCACATAGCAATTTCTTTTTAACTTCTACATCACATTTAAAATGATTACTTATTCAAAAACTAGAACGTAGAATAATTTACAAATATGTCAAAACCGAATGAAACACTGCATCCCTTTTACAAAAATGTCTCTTCAACAGACACACAAACCATATCACCTTCATTTGTCAAATGGCCTCCATTTTGTTTTTCGGGAAGAGGCCTCGATGTAGCACTGCACCGTGAGAGCAGCCATCTTCAGCAACTGCCTCCCAGGTGCGAGATGGTGCTTTGGCTCCCACCATCCACATTTCGATTCTGACATAAAGGGACTTAAGAAGTATGAAGGAGGCAAGGAGAAGAGAGAGAGAGAGAGAGAGAGAGAGAGAGAGAGAGAGAGAGAGAGAGAGAGAGAGAGAGAGGGGCCACAAGCGGGAATGAGGCTGGAAAGCACACTGATAGATGATATACAGGTGGTCGTGGCATAGGTGTTTTCGGGA
>NC_087203.1:5933325-5935825 GCF_015104395.2 Macrobrachium nipponense
ACGATGCAAATCCCACGCCAACATCATCAAACGGATCCCGTAGCTCAACAGTTGCAATTCCCTCCAATTCCCACCTTCAAATCAAGGTTAAATATATTTAAAACCAGACATGGAAATTTATAAATATCAGTGATTTATGCTGAATACAGAAAGACGAAGCGGATCTCTGTCTACGGATACTGAAGCGTCGTAGGAGTCTATCAAAATAAACCTGGTAATACGAATTGAAAGAAAGCAAACATTGCGTAGTGTTCAAGTAAGGTAAAGCCTAATTTCTATATAAACAAAAATCATTTATCTGCAAGTTCCTAACCATAAATACTGCATGCATCAACAACCTGTAATTCTCAAAACTATACCTTTACTAAGTTTAGTGAGCTCTATATACGATGATATTTTTCATTGGTTTTGAATTGAAGATTGCTTCCAGGATTTTGATTCTCTCTCTCTCTCTCTCTCTCTCTCTCTCTCTCTCTCTCTCTCTCTCTCTCTCCATGAATGCACATGCGAAATGTAATGATGATCTTCATGAGAGAGAGAGAGAGAGAGAGAGAGAGAGATGAGAGAGAGAGAGAGAGAGAGAGAGATACAAAATTTCTAGATAAATTATCATGAGAGGGCATAACTAATATTAGCATATTTATGGGTGTGCACATTTGTGCGTGTATACACACACATATGTATATGTATATAAAACACGTGCGTATATATGTCGATATACCATAGGGATAAAAATAGATACCAGGAATAAATCCTGAGTGGTTTCTCCTCCGTTATTAAAACGCTCTTTAAAGGAAAATACGAAGTGGTAGAAATTTATCATATATATATATATATATATATATATATATATATATATATATATATATATATATATATATATATCAGGTCAGCAAATCACATATAAACCTCCAGGGGATGTCCATGATACAAGAGTAATAATGACAATTTATTCAAAGAAACGTTTCGCAAATTAAATTCTCTGTGCATCATCAGTCTGAAAGAACATAAAGGCACTTTTATAAGTAAAATACAATAAAAGTGCAAAAAACAGGAATTCACATATACTAAAAATTGTCTTAAAATTATATAAAAGAACAAAGTAAAAAACAGGTTAAAAGAGACTGCTTCAAACACCAACCGTTCATTGTGAGGAGAGAAGATGGAATGAACTAAGACACGTTAAAATAAACAACTTCAACTATGCCTGGTACAGAGTTGCTGAGTACGTATTACTGTTGAGGGAGGGAACAAGCCTCTTGATATATATAGACTCAAGGGTAGTTAAATGGTCAGGATGTTTGACATGGTCTATTATGGAAAACTGTTCTTTTTGTACTTATATTTTGCAATGAGAGGCATGATTCCTGATGTTGGAAAATTCAGGTTGTTTTTTATTCTCTGACCAGTACGAAGGCTGAAGCCCAAGTGAGAGCAATATCTGACCCTTAACAGCCTTCGAGTTGATCCGTCGTAAGAGCCCGGACATACAGGGCATGTAAATTTATATATAACGTTGGATCGCATAAAAAGCTGAAGGCGACCTTTATAGTTAAAAAAGAAACCAATAGTGCAGGGATTGCTAGATATGAGCTTAACTTTAAGGCATGGTATCTCGTGTTCAATAATTCGTGTGAGGCTGGATGTAAATTTTAAGTCAGAAATATAAGGGATCGTGACATAAAATAGTCTTTTGGGGACATTAAAATTAGGTATCGGTGGCTGTAAGAATTTCGTAATTATTTTGTTAATGTTTTTTTGAACAATTTCGAGTGGATATGATTAGAATTTGAAGAAACCAACAAAAAAAGTAATTCCATGCGAAATAGTTGCCAAGACGAAGAGTATTTCAGTGCTCTATTAACCAAAGTGTGAATAGTATTAAGTACTTTTACTGGACTGACTAACAATTATTATAGTTCGTGTCAACAATCTTTTAAACTTAATGAAACTTCATGAAACGAACAAGTATTTTCTTGAGTTAATTAATTGATTTGGTCCTATCAATACGTTTTACTGTGGAAATGTAAACTGAACGGTAGCTTAACCGTTTTGAGTTACCTGGTGCACTGAAATGGCATTGGGTTTAAAAATAGCATATTTCTGCCCTTGTACATTTCCATTCTGACAAGACCAATAAAGTATAGAAGTCAGTATTCACAGCAGCTGTGTTTGAAAAGTGTTATGTATAAGTTGCCCAGAGTACATTACTAATGAAACACATTTGGTTAGGAATACCGGTAGGAAATTCGAGTATGATTCTCTATCAGATAACGCTTTTTAGGACAGCTAAAAGGATTTTTTTATGATAATAACATGGAAATTCCGAACACTAAATGCCTGCCTGTTATACCGCGTAGCAATAATATTGAACCATTTGGAATCATGCAACGTTTAATTACCACAATACGATGAAATATGGATTTATAAAGACCTTTTCCGACAACATTAAATGGTGTGAATATTAATTTCCTTCAAAGCAATGGGACAAGTTTTAGAT
>NC_087203.1:5940825-5958325 GCF_015104395.2 Macrobrachium nipponense
AAAAAGGCGTATTGGCCAGCAGATTGGTAGTCCACCAGTGGTGCGGCTCCCAAGATAGGAGAAGCCGCTGTAATCTGATCATCATCTGCAATGTGCATCAATTTTATTTCATCCGCGAGAGCTTTCCCTTTTGGTGTCCGGATGTCATTTCATCTTTATTGGGTACAAGATGACGTGTTTTTATGGTGCATCCACGACTGATATACCGAGAATAAACGTTCGTTGTATTTGACACAGACGGGATGATAATGCTTGCAGTAAATCTAATATTCCATAGAGAATAAAAACAAACTTAACATGGAAACCATGACGATAAAATAATTTTTTTTCATTGGGGGTTTAAAAAAATGGAAAAAAAAAAAAATAAGGAACTCTGGACATAAAAAGTGTCTCGACCATCTTCGACGACATGTTTCACATATTAGAAACTATATTTTATAGTCACTCTAAGATTAACAAACAGAGAATAAACATACAGTTTACGCAACACAGCGAGGGCTCACATTCAAATTACTATCTCACAAGCACAAGGCAATCTCTGTCCAGGATTGCAAGCAGCGATTATTAACAACATTTCATATTCGTTCGCAGCCTTTTACGTCCTTGATAATGGCCGCGTTTAATTCCCTTTCGCGTGTTTTATAGCTCCCGTTCATTGGAATACATAACACTAAATATTTCCCCCAAATTCATTACGCCATTCCTATTATTGTAGCTCTCTCTCTCTCTCTCTCTCTCTCTCTCTCTCTCTCATCTCTCTCTCTCTCTCTTTTCTGTCACCCGAGATCTCAGAGCTGAATCCGTCAATATTATCGTTGATTTTTTAAGGGGTTCTTCTCTAGTGTTTGAATACTTATCACTAAAAGATTTGCTACATTATGTTATGGATTGTTTCAGTCCTTTATGTGTTTGTTCCTTGTCATTTACATGGCCGTAAAACAATCACATAAAGCCTTACAACATATTTCGATATGCCTTTTTTGGAGGGGGGGGGTTTTGGGGGAGAAGACGCATTCAACATACCAAAAATACGCTGGTGTTTTTGTATTTAGTCAAACTAGTCGCTATTGCAATTGCAATGAACAATTTTATGGCGCCCCGTAGAAAACAAATTAAGTATACACCGTATTGAATATGAGGTATGGCCATTGCAACTTTATAACGCTTAATTATACATACATACATTACATATATATATATATATATATATATATATATATATATATTATATATTATATATATGTATATAGATAAATATATATATATTTTAAAATAATATATAATATTTTTTATATACGTATAATATATAATATTATCTATATATAATATTATATTATATATATATCTATACGTATATATATAATAGATTATACACACACAAACACACACCCAACACACACACCACACCCACACCTCTTATATATTAAGATATAATATATATATAAAATATCTCTGTAAATATTCTATATATACTATTCTAGTATATATATTATTATATATATAAGATATCTCTCTATATATATATATGATATATATAATCCGCAAAGTTACAGCCACGGAAGAAAATTGAAATTTAATGGATATGCTACGTATGTAATGTATTGTATTTGATGTATGTATGTATGTATGTTAGGTATAATATTGTTGTTGAAAGAAATCTTTTAATTTAATTAATTGACAAGAATATTGAGAAAGCATATTGTTCACAAGAAAGTGACGAGAGTGAGGGAGACGAATGTTCACGTCAGCCACGCATTTGACAAGAGATGGTGAAGGAAATTGCCTGCGAAGGTGACGTGGTGCTTGAGATGAAAGTATCGCAAAATGTTTGTCAAGAACCGACCCAGTTCTAGTGTGCAGAAAGAACTGATGAAAAGTGTGCATGAGGTACTTGAGACGACTGTAGATGGATTCGCTCTTGTCATTTTATGCTACTAAACTGGAGAAAACATTAGAACGAAAATGCTTGGCTTGCAGTGAACCTCGGAGTGCAGGAGAGAGACTTAACAAAGACACATACCGGACCGAAGTGTTTATGGTAGGATATCTGTCACTTTGTTATAGAAGAATGTGTTTCGCAGGACAATATTTTCAGTGGTTCAGGATTTTGAAGACAAACATGGTAGTGACTGCAACGCAGAAGTTATCTGGATGTTCAAATTATGATCAATGGAATAGAGTTGATAAATATCATAGTTGAAGTACCACCTAATGATAGTATAGTCCAGGTACTAGAGATACTGGGGCATTTGGCGACTCAAGCATTCCCCCAAACTGAAGTACGGTAAGATACAGACTGACTGATGCAGCGGCCGGGAATGAATGAGCACTGCTTGCAGTGCATGAGTGAAGGAAGATCGAGATGAAAGGCTCTACTCACCACTGAGTACATCCCCATTTCACTGATGAGGCTCTTCATTACAGCATCTCCTCTCATAACGATTTCGCTGATTGTAGGATGCCTCTTAGCCCAAGTCAGTTGGACCAAAATCATTTTAGGCGTCAATTCTTTAGCGAAGACCGTTGAGAACGATACTTACTGGTTGTTGGTTGTTTATGGCGTTAATCTTCACTTATTACACCAACAACATTTATTTTCTTTCGAACTTCATCGAAGTTGTATTGTCATTGACAAGAAAGCAAGTGACACCATATAGCTTCATTCACGTCCCTTTGAATCCCTGACCTCCCATTCAAGGGTTTCCGAGAGAAATCTGAAGCTGGCATCCTCCTTTTGCCCTTGGCTGACGCCGACTTTTCCCTGGTACCTAGTCATTTCTTTCATGGCTCCACCTTCATTTACTTAGCCCTTTCCATGCCACACTCAGCAAGGTGTCCCTTAATACGTAGGTCCTGATTTCTTTTCCTATCGATTTTTGTTTTCAATAAAAGTATATGCTACCATAATCGTGCTTCCGAAACTCCTACTGTCATCTAATGAAAGCATCTCACAAGTAGAGCTCTTCCACTTTTATCAAATTCCTTGGCACTTTCAATAGAGTAGAATCCACTATACTCTGTTTTTTTCCATCTGTCCATCCGCCTGTGGTGTTTGCGTATGGTAACACTGCGTCCCGGGCTTTAGATAGTTTACATTCATCTTGACATCCAACAATAAATAAACAATATCCTAATTTCGAATATTAACAGTGTCTTCGAATTAAGTGTTAAATTAAAATTAAAACTTTTCAGTTCCAAATGTATACCCAGATTATTCCTTTTATTTTACCTAAAACTTACAAACATAGCGTAACTGTCTAAAGCCCACGGGACGCAGTGTTACCATACCCAAACACCACTGGCGGGCTGGACAGATGGGAAAAAATAGAGTATAGTTTAGTTAACGAATACTACGGACCCAGAGCCGCTTCATTTTATGCGAGTAAATTTGCATTTAAAACCTCTCAATGGAAAACCTCTCTTTACCTCGTTGACCCCAAACATCCAATTCCTTTTAAGTCTTTATTTCATTCCTTAAACCACTCTCCTGAATGTGCAATTCTTTCTAACGTTGTTCTTATAAACATTCAGACTCGAATCTTCTTACATAACCGTACCATCAACCGCGCAAACTGATCTACCCCCCCCCCCACCCCCATGTAAAAATTGATATAAAGCAGGCACTATCACACTCTTCCAGTTCTAGGGACCCTTCTTGAGCCTTTGTAATCTTTCTTCCACAACGTTCGCAATACCTGCCTTCATTATTTGTTTCCTAAATCCACCTTCCAGGCGCCATCGCTTGTGAGAACCGACTCTTCCCCAGTTGCGACTCACTGCACTCGACTTTCTCAGGTTAACAGACACCCTGGTATTCAACGGAGAGTGAGAGAGTGCCCTACGCGCCGCGCCTACGCTCGCTGGTTTCTCGAAGTTTAGTAGACCCTTTCTTGGGAAGTTAACATCTAAACCTCTAGACCATGTTACACATTCATATATAGGTGTGTGTGTGCGCAATGTAAGCGAAATGAATTAAATTGCAAATTCCTGTCCTCCAACTTCTTTCCGCTCTTACTCTCGAATGCAAATGGCACCGTATCCTCTGGCACAGATCAATTAGAAGACGTCAAACGCCCACAATGATGGGTTCATTTTTCAGTTCCGTTTCGTCCGTCATTTCAGCTGAACGGTTAAACGGATCGCTGGAAGCTTTCGCGTCGCGTGGACAAGTTGATGCAATGCTGCAACTATTTCAATTGCAGTGCATTCCGAATTCTGATACCTTGATTTTGAAAAAGAAACGCCCATTTTTCCTAAATTTGATGAGTGTGCAATGGTCACTTTGATACAATGCATTTTATATAATATTTTCGATCATGAATATGAACAGTATTACAATGACCACTCAATGTATACTATTCTTTAGCCAGATTTTAATTAAAGCACTTTATGTAAAAACGTTTAATGCCATGGAAATGAACACTATGACCTTGACTGTGAAAGACACCACTCGACTGTCTATTGTTTAGAATAAACTGGACATCTCAACACGTGCAATAGTATGTGTTGCATAAAAACACCAGGCCTTGATCGTTGAATGTAAAATACAATTTTTTTAAAGACCGTTTTCGCATATAAAATATGCATTGCCTAAAAATTTTCCTTATTTCGTTTTTGTGAAAATGGCATTTTTAACAGATGCAATATGCAACGTCGCAATCATATAACCGGCGAAATGCTGTTTGCTGATCAATCCTGACCTTCACAATGACATCGTCACCTGCATATTTACCGTTTCCACACTGCTTATGCAAATATATTCAGGGGATATTCGGTGCACAGTCAATGTATTTCATTTAGTCTAATGATTTTCAAACGACGAGTCCCCTTCCAAAGAACGCAGACACGACTTTGGATTTCATTCTGTGTGTTTGTCTGCCGGTCTGCTCTTTAGTGCCTGTCCCGTCACGCTTACCCAGCGTTCCTGGACAGTTTCTGTTCTAATGGATTTAAGATAGTCATCCGTTCCCTCCTGACAGTGGGCCATTTTTGCCCAGTTTGTCCGTCTGCCCATCAGTCTGTCACACTTTTGCATCACCTCTGAAATGGGAATTGACACACTTTGACTACCCCAACAGGATAAAAGAGGTGGGTTCAATGTAAAAAAAAAAAAAAGTAAAATTGCGCCAAAGTTTCTTGCAATAGAATTTTCTGTACAACATATAATCAAGACCACCGAAAAATATATCAATCTTTCCTTGGTCTCTGTATATGCTTGTATGAGCCGTGGCCCAAGAGCAATGTGTTGTTGCGTTGCCATACGTATGATTATGGTCAACTTTAACCTCAAATATGATAAAAACAAGTGAGGCTAGAGGGTGGCAATTTGGTAAGTTAGTATGCAATGGAGGGTGGATAATCATTATAACCCAATATACTTCCCTCTAACCTAGCCTCAGTAGGTTTGAAGATCTGAAGGCGGACAAAAAAAAAGAAAAAAAGAAAAGAAAAAAAAAAAAAAAAAAGCTGGCGGACGGACAGACAAAGCCATCTCAATAGTCTTCTTTTGCAGAAACTACAAGACTGTCATGAAATTTCCAGAAGACCATATGGAGGAGGGGGACCAGCGTAGTGGGCTCCTGGGAGGATTCCAATCCTTTGGAGCGTCTTTGCTTCGCCATGAGGACGCTTTATCAATGAACAAAAATCTAAATTCCGCAATATTTTTGGTAGGAATTAAAACCCTTTTGAAGGATCGTAAGAGTCTATAATGACCTCCAAACTGAAAAACTTGTTGGTGATTTTGGATCCTAGTAAAACTCCTATAAATCAATTGATTTATATCATTTAATAACTGAAGAAGGGAAAACTCATTTTGGATTCCCGAAATCCTTTTTTGTTAAAATTATTAAAAAGCAAGTGGACTGTACTTTACGATTTAACAGCCAACATTTCAAATAGATATCGAAATCCGACTAACAATTAAGTAGGAAAAATATTTCACTTTTAGTAACCATATAAAACATAAGACGTTTTACTTGTAATTCAATGAAACCACAAATCAAGTTATTTGTGGAATCCCCCGAAGAGTCACAAAAACATTTCACTGGCACTCGAAGAGGAAATCCCCATTGATTTGATCGGGGCCTTCGAAGTTCTAATTCAGCTTCTTCCACTGCCCACCTGGGAGCTGTTTGAAATGACCTCTAACGAAACTCAGAATGAAATCGGAGGTAGACCACTCCAAACAGGGTGACCAACACCATCTCCAATACTTCGCTGTAACATACTACAGGCACAAATACGACTGGGATGATAAATGATCTGACTTTGTGGGATAAACAAAGGGTCGCTGAAGATGGTCAGGGGGGAAATCTTTTTATTTGGGTGTCAAAGTTATACTTACAAACGTATATTAATATATATATATATATTATATAATATATACTATAATATATATATATTATATTATATTATCTATATATCTATCTATTACATATATATATAATTATATATATATATCTATCTAATTATATATAAATAATACGTTTTGTAAGTATTACCCCCCCTTTTTTTTTTTTGGGGGGCCAAAAATAAAGCCGTATTTGTGCCTGTAGTCTGTTATTACATCGAAGCATTGGAGATGGGGTTGTTGTTCACTGCCCGTCCTTTTGGTTTGGAGTAGTCTAACCTCCGATTTTTATTCTGAGTTTCGTTAAGGGTTGGGAATTTGGCCAAACAGCTCCCAGGTGGGCTAGTGGAAGAAGCTAAATTTGAACTTGCGAAGCCCTCGGTCAAATTTGTTATATGTATATCCATAAGTAATATGTATGATCTGTATCTATATATAATACACGCATAGATACTATATGAATTATATTATATATATATATATATATATAGTATATATATATATATATAGATATTATATATGAAAACTTGCTTTATATCTATCATAAATCCTAATACCCACTAAAAACCATGGGCAAACCCTACTGGTACTGCAACGGGCGGGGAAGGGGACAAGTAACCGCATTTGGTCGAATAGTTGCGTAAGGTGAAAGAATTAGTTTAAATGATCAGACGCGGGGTCTTGTGGTAGTAATGGATCATAAATTATCTAAATGTGGCGGCGAATATGCTTGCAAGCTGGAAGTATCTTGAGGTTAATTATGAATGCCATTGATCCCGAGCTTTGCAGAAAACATGATTCGCATGGATTTTCTGCGCCCAAATACTTGTATCTGGATAATTTACTGCATTTCACAACAATCAACTCCCCCATTAGGCAAGTTTATTCATGGTCGTATCCAAATAATTTATTTTAGAAAGGCAATAAATCCCTTTATCCTAGGATGCAGCATTGCCTAAGTTATTCTTATATTATCATCCGTGGGTGTATACATTTATAATTTTTTATTTAACTCTTATTTTTCGTCCATTTGTTTCTCTTTTGCGGCAAATAGGCAGCATTCTACTCTGTAGAAGAGTGTTTTGCATGCTGCACCCGGCTTCCTTAATCTAATCCTAATAATAATAATAATAATAATAATAATAATAATAATAATTAACATAATAAATAATAATAATATATTAATAAATAATAATCAATAAGTAATAATAATAATAGTAAAATGAAATTACCTGAAACAAAGAAATCTTCGAGCGATCTTAAGTGCTTTTCCCCCCAAGCAAAAATTAATTGCAAAAAAGTTTACAAAATAAACAGAGAATCATATAATCTTCCCTTATCTTTTTTGGCCATCACTCTCTTCTACAATGACAATAAATCCCGGTTACGTAATAAAAGTTTTCCTGGCCACTTATATAAATCATTTTTACTTCAGTTTCGGGCGGTTTAAAAAAGGGTAAATTAAAACAGGAGAGAAAGGTTGAGTTCCCTGTTAAAGCCAGCAAAGTCTTTCTAATTCATGGAAATAAACACCTGATATACCCCGGAGAGGCTCCACTAAAAGAAATATTGTAGAAGTATTAATCGAAAGAAAGAATAAAACGAATAAACTGGTTTCGACAATTTGTGGACGCCATCAATAAAATAAAATATAATAAAATCAATAGAAATAACATAATAATAATTCAATAAATAATAATAATCATAATAAATAATCTAAGTAATGATAATAATAACTAATAATAATAATAATAATAATAATAATAATAATCCAAAGAAAACTCATAATCATACGAGTCAATAAAATGTCGAAGTAAACTCCCAGCAAGTATGCCTTTTTGTTTGCTTTTTCTTATTTAAACAGGCCATACTACTTGGTGGATTTACTTTCCTAAATAATAATAATAATAATAATAATAATAATAATAATAATAATAATAACCCGTAATTTAGTACACACCATACATTTGTATGGAGTTTGTTCTATTATAAAGCAGTACGGACTCACCCTCTTACTTGTATCCGATCCATCCCTACCTCCCCCACCTAAGAAGATGTCTGAAGTCTCAAGACGAAACGTCGCCGGCCCCACAAAAGGAACTAGACATAATAATAATAATAATAATAATAATAATAATAATTAATAATAATCAATAATAATAAGTGGCTAAAAGGGGCTCATCCAACACCCCACTCGACTTGTAGGCTGTAAAACAAAAATAAAGTTCGAGACAAAGCGAGCAGAAACAGCAGCTGAATCCGATTACATCGTTGGAAAAGGGGTGGCGAATTCAATAATGGGTACACAGAAAAGAACTTCGGCTATTTCCTCTCTCTCTTTATTGCAGAACTAACCCCTCTCTTCTCCCTTCTCTCCTCTCCTCTCGTTCCTCTCATCCCTTCTCCTTCCTCTCTCTCTCTCTCTCTTTGTCTTGTCTTGTTACTTTTAAAAATTTTCCGGTTCCTAAATAATCTATCTTTCCATTCTTTAACTATTCAAAATCCATCCTTCCCTTCCTCACGTTATTTTTGTCTCCTCAAAAATGCAACTTACCTCGGAAACTTGTGGCCATCGCCTCTTCAACATTCCACAACGCCTAAACGCCGGCCTTTTTGTTGAAGCATAGTTTCCTTAATCAAAAGCAATTTTTGCCTCTCTTTATATGAATTCATGCTAAATCCTCCTTTGTTGCAATTTCCAGTCAGTCCGTTTTCTTTTTCACAGTTTCTCTCTCTCTCCTCTCTCTCTCTCTCTCCGGTCTCTTCTCTCCTCCTCCTCTCCTCTCGCTTGAACATCAAAACAATCTCGGTCGTGGTCTATCGTTGTTTCCTTGACACTCTCTGGGGGGATGTCTCCACCGGTATCTCTCGCTAAGAGAGACGAGAACATCCAAATCTCGGCTCTCCTCTCACATATTCCAAGGAACTGGTAATTATCCTCCCCCCACCCCGTGTAAGCGCTGATCTCCCTGGCCCCACGCACAACCGGTAAACCATCTCTCATCATATCTGGTAACGAGAACAAAAATTTGATCCATGGAGAAGATCATTTACTATCGTGGCCGTTCAACCGATTGTCCTTGTTGTGTGTGTCCGCGATCCGCTATGAGAGAGTAGAGAGGGAGAGAGAGTAGAGGAAGAGAGGAGAGGAGAGAGGGAGAGAGGAGAGAGAGATGGATGTTTTGAATAACTAAAAACGGGAGGAAGATTGTTTTCGCATGTATACCAATATGAACTTGTTTCGGCTCACGTATTTGGTCAAAGAGTTATCTTGTCGAGACCCTTGCCTCTTTTTAACAAGTGATTTCTACTTTGATCTTAACGGTTGGTGAGTCTGAGACTTACATTTTTGAGTTAACAAAAGATTTTCCACTATTTGATTGATTATACCAATTTTGACAAAGCTTTTTGTCATCTCTCTTTCTCTCTCTCTCTCTCTCTTCTCGTGGGGGTCTCTCTCTCTCCAATCGTCTCTCTCTCTCAGTCCGTGACCACAGCATTCCACTAACAACAACGGAACCTTAATTCCCAGTCCTGAGTAAATAGGAGGCAACCCGTTTTTTTTTTTTTTTTTTTTTTTTTTTGGGGGGGGGGGCTTGTTGGTTGGGGGTGGGGGGAGACGTGTCCGACACAGTTTTCTTTCCTTGGGTCCATTCCGGAAGATCCGGAACTTTGGGGGGCAACATAACCAGGACTTTTTAAACAGTAACAAGGCCGATTTACGGCAAGAGGCGTGGAATTTCTGCGAAGAAGTGAACTTGTAAATGAAAGAACGAAATTAGTGTGTTCACCAGGTACATGGAAATACGTGGCCTCCGTTTTGAATAGCAATCTTCCTTCTTCTTCTTCTTCCCAGCTTTTTTCCCATTTTTATATGGGGTCGGCCGATTTCTGGATGAGCCCGTTTCCATCTATTTCTATCTTGCACTTCTGCCTCCATCATTCCCCTTCTCAATGTAAAGTCTTCCTCTCACACAGTCCTTCCATCCTCCTTTCTTGGTCTCCCTCTCTTTCTTCTTCCTTGCACCTCCACTCCCATAGTATTGTCCTCCCAGCGTGGGTCCCTCTCATCTCCTCCTAAACCAGGTGTCCCCATACCATCTCAGCCTCCCTCCTGCACTTTCTTTGATACTTCCACCACCTTAGTTTGACCCCACCCTTATGTAGTCATTTCTGATCCTATCCACTCCTTGTTTTACCCCACAGACCATCCACCTAATCATTCTCATTTCTGCCCCACATCCATCATTCTTCTGCTCTGCTTTTTCTCATGCTTGGCTGTTTCCGTACCATACAGCATTGGCTGTTTCTTACCACCGTCTTGGTGAAATTTTTCCTTTTTAACCTAAGCGGCACTCCTTTTTGTCTCAAATAAGAACTCCCGCGAGGGCCGCTCTCCAGTTGTTTCCAGCCTGCCTTGTACCCGATGTTTTACCTTCATTCTTCCATACTTTCCCCAGCGTTAACAAAAGATCCCAAAATACTTAAACTTATTCAACTCTCATTATTTGCTCTCCGCACCAAGCTGAATACATTTCTCTATCATCCCCCTCATGGTGGTACACATATATTCCTGTCTTGGATCTACTTATTCTCATTCCTCTGTCCATCCAGTTACTTGTTTTCTCCATTCCCTTTCCATTTTCCACTTCCAATCTTCCCTTGCTCTCTGCACACAGAACAATATCCATCCGCATACAATTATGTTCCATGGTACTGTCCTCCCTTACTTCCTCTATTATAATATCCATCCACTATGTTAAAGATAAATGTGGGCTCAGAGCCGTACCCTGTGTAATCCTACTCTCACCTCAAAACCTTTCTGTCTCCCCCAACCACTGCCTTCCCTCACTCTGGTAAATGACATTCCGGTACATCTCTTGTATCAATCGCACATACTTCTCTGGCATCCATCTTGCTCCTCATGGCTCCAGGAGAAACTCCATACCTCTTGTTCTCGGGACTCTGTCCATAAGCCTTTTCAACGGTCAATGAATACCATTATGTAGGTCCCGCTTTGTCTTCCCCCACCGAATTTCTCCATTATTTGCGTCAGACAAAATATACCATCTGTTTGTTCCCCCTTCCCTTCATAATCCCATCTGTCTTGTTTACCCGCTATTTGTACTTCCTTCCTCTCAAAGTTTTCTAGCATCTATCTCCTTTCCAGTCTCTTCAAAGTGTGGGACATCAATTTAATGACCCCTATAATTTACCACAACCTTCTTTGGACCATCGCCTTTCCCGTTTAAAAGTTGGGATCAATATCACTCCCAGCCCACTCATTTGGTATCATTTTTCCTGTTCAAGGATCTTTTATCAAAAGATCGTAACAGTAATATCCACTCCTTCATCTCCTAACTGCCATTTCCATGCCTCCACCGGGATCATGTTCTGGTCCGGTTGACCTTCCCCATTCCTTCATCTTCTTCAAGTGCATTTTAGTTACCTCTTGGCCATAGAAAACCCTCATTACCGTGCCAACTGTTCACATTGCCCATACCCTCTCTTTATTAGTCTATTATTTTTCCTTCATTTAACAACTGTTTCGAAATATTTCTTTCCATCTCTTCACAATGTTCCTTCCTCCTTTCTAAGCACTACCCTCCCGCTTGATTCTTTATTTGTTTGATGTGTGTTTATATCTTTGGGTGCCTCCTCCGTTTTGAATAGCCCATGCTAATATCCAATTAGTACCCACCGTTGCATTTTATGGAGTTTTATATTATAATATATATATATATTATATATATCTATATATGTATATATTATATATAAGATATATATAGATATATTATATATATGGATATTTATCACATCACCGTGATTGCATATACATGCCATTAAGCTACAAATGTCCTTTTACTATCCAATTCGCTCTCCCTCGTAATTAATGTTTTCATACATGTTAAACCGAAGGGGTGGTGGTTGTGGGGGGGGGGGGGGGGGGGAAAAATGGAAAAAAAAAAAAAAAATCTTATAGTTGATAATAAGTTTAGTTCCCTCGTGGATTCGAACCAGCACACAGAGGATAAAATCAGAACTTCCTTGACCCGCTAAGCCAACAAGTGAGGTTATAAATAAGTTTAACGTATATCTTAGTTTTTACCAGACCACTGAACTGATGACACTCTCCTAGGGCTGGCCGAAAGGATTAGATATTTTTTTGTTTTTTACGTGACTAGGCAACCAATTTGGTTAACCTAGGAAGCGGGACCTACAGCTTATTGTGGGATCCGAACCCCACATTGTTATCGCGAAATGGATTTCTATCACCAAAGAAATAAATTCCTCTGGTTTCCGCGTTGGCCGAGCCGAGAATCAAACTTCGGACCACACGGAAAGTGAGGTATAAGTCGATCTCGATTTCCGACCCTTACAAATCACTGTCGAACCTCCAGGTATTCTAATTAAGAATCGATATCCAAAGCCCCCGTCTGCCATTTGTTAGATCCGGGCGTTTTGCCACGCGCGTAGCCCATTTTATGAAAAGTTTTTAATTTTCGTCACATCACCGTGCTATATATACATGGTGAATCCCTTTTATTTCAAACTTTACCTGAACCCATAACACCGCCCCAATTTTTTTTTTCCCCCCCCCCCCCGTTAACATCATTTTTCCCTAACAAGAGAAGCTGCTGGTTTCCTAAAACAAATCGCCTTCTCTCGCCGTTCTCTTCCGGCACCGCTTTCATGGTATTCTCTTCGTTTTTCAGGTTTCATAGAGCACAGCCATGTCAGTGGTTTTCTGACCGAATGACTGATAGTTCAATCATAACATTTGATTTAAAAAATGAAGTCTATTTCATTGAAACTGTACATTGATGCCCATCTGATCATTCGAAAATGCATATATTTATTTATATCCACTAGGTATAAAGCTCCGTGGGTCTGAAATTAAACAATGATTAAATTGCTGGATATGGTAGAAGTACTATGCGGTCTCCTGCACTAAACCCATTCCAACAAACCGGTCTTTCGGGTCACTAAATTTACTGTCTTTTTGTTCTTGCTCTCTCCATCTGCTCTCTCCTCTCTCCTCTCTATCTCTCTTCTCTCTCTCTCTCTCTCTCCGACACATACATGCTCACCACCGCTGTAGAAATATACGTCGGGCCAAACAGATTACAATACCAACTTTTTCCTAAAGAACACAAAACAGGCAAACATTTCTTTCCAAAGCGACAGTGAATAAATGGTCTGAATTGCAGCAATTTGGAATCCGTCCAGTAGGGAAACTAGCAAAGTCTGTCCCAGCAATCCACAAATATCATTTCTGGAGGCGACGTAAGACATTAAAAATGCCTAAAGTTTTATGAGGAAGAACAAACAAGTAGGGAGAGAGTTTTCCCAAGGCCTGCCAGTAAATACGAAAGCAGCAGTCCACTTAAAAAGAAGAAGGAGTAAAAGAAGAAGATCAAGGAAAAAAAAATAAGAAGGAATAAAGACGAAAAAAAAAGAAAGGAAAGGCCTTCAGGACAGAAAGACCCAACAGGACAGAAAAACGTCGGAGACCAACCGACCACCATGAGGCTTTTTTTCTGGCTATTTAGCGGATTACTCATGGCAGCATTTATTTGTTTCCTTCCTTGTTTTTGTTCGTGACTTGTCTTTGCTATATGGAATAGGTCAAAAGGTTAACTTTCGTTTCAAAAAATGGACCCATAGGCTTGTTGAAAAGTGTAATTTTTTTGCTATTCCAAATAATAATAAAATAAATAATAATATAATAGCATTGTTATTATTTGAAAGGGGTGGCAAATCTCTAGGATTAACATAGGAGAGAATAAAAAAAACTATATAAGATGAATGACGACAGTTATTGCAAATTGAAATGGGCAAATCCTTTACAGAAATGAAAAAGTCACAAAAGTTATCGGGACGCCAATAAAGTTCCTGAAAACTTCAGGCGCTCAAAACCTGACGAGAATAAAAGTATTATGAGCGAGGGTGTATCTAGTAGGCGAAAAAAGGGGATTGTGATAATACACTGAAGAATGTATAACATGTCATGACCTAAGTTTACGCTTTCTTTTGCCGATATCGAAAAAAAAAGGTCGTAGGTAATCGAGTTCGTGTTCAAAAGAGAGAGAGAGAGAGAGAGAGAGAGAGAGAGAGAACAAGGGTTTCAAAGGAGAAACACTTGGCTATGGTTGATATTGCATGAAAAAGTACATAAAAGTGACGAGAAGTCGAGCTGATCCGAGGTGAGAACAAACAAAAATGTGGGTGACATTAATGATCACAGGTGAGACACGCATACAAAGTCCCATACAAAGTCGGAAGGAGATATATTTAAGATTGATAAAGTCGAGAAAAACCCAAGAATGAGCAAAGACGACTGCGGCATTGAAAAGGGAGGACAAAGACTTGTACGTTGGAATGGGAGTCTCAATTTCTGTAGGATATTGAAAATGAAGTTTCTATTTATAGTAGAGTCATAAGTGTCTGAACCAAACAAGAAAGGATGGCGATATTCTTTCACTGACGAGGGTTCATTTTCAGGGGAATAGAGTAACTGACCTGTCTGTGTGTCCGTATGTCTGTCTGAAAGTTCAGTCCTCTTCTGCCTTCCGTCCACCAGGGTTCAAGGAAGCTAAGCTTCAGTGAAGCGCCGCGTCTTTTGAACCAGACGAGACAGAGGCTTCATATCAGGTATGCAGCATGAGAGGTCCAGAAGGTATTGGGGCACCGCATTTCACAAAATAATCATGTTTATGCTTTGACGTAGTTGGTGATTTAGGGAAAAATGACTTACTTCGGAAAAGTTGCAGTTCATACCATGCGAATCCTAATCGCTTCAGGAAATGAAAATCTTCTGGCTGTAAATGACAATAACAGGGAGAAAATAAAACTTATGAGTGTTAGCCCGAAAAGAAGAAGAAGAAAAGAAAAAAAGGCTTGCTGATCTGGTGGTCAGGGAGATGAAATGTCAACATGAGTAGAGAAGGAGCTTCAGCTTACCACGCACTACAAAAAACTCATTTCCGCCATGAATAATGTCACAAAATATAAAAGACTGAAATATAAACAAGTCAGATGAAACAGAATCCGTTAAGTGATTCTCAACTCTGAGTATGGTGTTCAGTGGATCAGACCGTTGTCAGTGACAGGGAGCTGCAACAGAAAGCCGCTGATGTTGAAGCATAAAGAATTCGGGGCTGAAGGAGATCGTAGACACTGAAGTGGAAGCATCGAATTACAAATGACCGTGTATTTAAGATGACAATGCAAAAGGGAGTCAGTGGAGAGATTACGTATAGGGAAGAGAAGGGCTTTTCAAGAGCGTAACAGAAGACGAAGCGAAGCGTAAGAGGTCGGGGGGAGGGGGAAGGACTGGAGCACTGAACGGACGAGGGAGGGAAGGTCCAAGTTGTGGACAATAAAAATCAAGTACTTAAAAGACTTAAAAGTGATGGAGTTCAGATCACAGAGAAATAAAGTTTTAGCACAGGACAAAACAGCAATGATGATAGTGATTACGCATAAACACGCCAGTGCCGTACACACAGACACAGACATACACACACATACACACACAAACACACACCCCACCCATAGCTGACAAAAGGTTACAAAGGCCAAACTTACAAAGGAACAGCGGCCAGATATAGATAAACACGTTTATCTATATTACAATAGTTATTGCTGTATATACTTCCAGCATTAAAAAAAACTGTAGAATAGAAGAGACATACAAATGAATAATCCTTTCAACGACCTTGTAACACACAAACATAATGTCAAGTTACTGTTTGTAATACATGATCGACAAAATGAAAATGTTCTCCATTAATTGACCCGAATGTGCAATTTTATGCAAAGAAACACGTGCCCCGAAGTAGTTTTAAAATGACATTTACAGAAATGTTGTTCATACAACACCCTGCTGTCAGTAATTTTGTGGTGGCCATTTATAACATTCCATCATTCATGAGTCAGTGCTCCTCCAGGTGTGCTGTGTGTGTTGCTGTCGCTCGTGCTGCTTCCAGACCACTCGGTTAGCTGGCTGCCGCAAGATTTTTTTTCCCGCGTTGAAAACATGTATGTACCGTACTTGTAGTCTATGGCGGACTACGGCATTGCTTCTGAATGAACTGCACGACTCCAGTCGGTCTTTTTCCAAGATTTCCTTCCTCCGTGACAAAGAAGCCTTCCTTACTTTGTCATCCGATAAACTTGGAATGACTGCAAACCTGGACGGGTGAAATTCCCACTTCTATCATTTTCCTTACTATTACTCCTAGAACAACTGATGTTAACAGTCAACTGAATTATGTCTGTGTTGCATCTTAAGCAATTAAGCGAGTCGACAGTTTGGACATTTATTTTCGCCTTCTTCAAATTCATGAAAATCTTCATTACACTATTCCTTGAGTAGAGAGCCCCTCAGAGCACGTGATGACAAACCAAGTTTTTGGGAAAAAAACTGATCTTAACTGATTTCAAGGTCTTGCATTTTCTTGTACCGTTGAGTACTACAACACTTCTAATTCTCAAATATCCCAAGAATCCTTTGAAGGTTCTGATAAAAGAAGTAACCGGTCTGCTTTGATACCTTTCCTGGTTTGTGTTTGTGCGAATTCTCTGCCTTGCAGTTAAAAACTTCATGGAACATTAAGAACCACGTTTCACAGAATACCTTTTGAATGGCAAAGACTGCTCTCTTACGTTAGTTTATATTTGCCTTCTAAAAAAACGTGACTTCCTTTTTTCCTTGATTTTTTTTCAAAAAACACCAAAGATCAGTTCGAGCTGGTATTTTATCAACGAAAAATCACTGATACATTTTATATAACGACAACTTAAATGGCTGACGCCATCACTGTAGTAGCGACATATATAAGCAATGAAACTCTACTCGTATTTTCGTGGCCTTTCACTTCAGTCGATTTGTAGAGTAAAAAACGTTAAACATCAAAGATCTCAAGTCCAGTGGCTTTCAAATATAAAGATGACTGTACTTTTCCAGTTCAAAATGACGGAAATATTTAATACTTTTGCACACGTACCTATAACGGAGAGTTTAAAATCCAAAAACAGTATATATAACCCGCAGAAAAATAGGTATACATATACATTATACACTGCATTTTGTTGAGCAGGATATGTTAGTTGAGTGTTGTTGTTTATAAAACTACATATTTC
>NC_087203.1:5963325-6013325 GCF_015104395.2 Macrobrachium nipponense
TGGAGAGTAATGCTGATCGTGATGTGCAACACAAGTCACGCCATCTGACTCTTCTGCGCCGAGTATGACCTCCTCCGTCTCTCTTCACCAGCATCAGTGTAGAACACAGATCCTCATGAAAGGATTCAACCGTAGCATAGGTGTGTCTATACTCACGCCCCCCTCTCCCCTCTCCTCCCCATGCAAGATCGAGTTCAAAATCAGGGGTTAAGTTTACAGTCTACTTGTAACAAAATT
Organism: Macrobrachium nipponense; assembly: GCF_015104395.2. Classification (NCBI taxonomy): domain Eukaryota; kingdom Metazoa; phylum Arthropoda; class Malacostraca; order Decapoda; family Palaemonidae; genus Macrobrachium; species Macrobrachium nipponense. The sequence goes on from NC_087203.1 coordinate 5,963,563, forward strand.
TGGGAAATTGATGGGATAAAACAGTGAGCTGATTAAAAGTTTTCAAAAACAAAAAGAAAATGGGAATAATAATAAAGAATAATAATAAAAAAAAAATACAGCTGAGACGACATCTAAGGAATGACCAAAAAACAAAGGCAAAAGTTAGATTATGACCGTCATACCACAAGGGCACGACTTCTGCCAACTTTTAGAATAGTGCCTTTTGCATACCCTTACAGCACGTAACCAATTTTGCTGTACTAACTATCGGCGTCCTTGCAGACGTCTTGACAGCACGATCCTAAAGATGTCAGAAAATAGGTCGCGTGACATCGTCTCCCCTCCCTGGCTAGCTCTTCCGTTGTTCAGTAGCAAATGTTCTTCTTGAACATTTCTTTGTTATTATTCTTCGGCCAACGTTTTTCACAACTGCCTTTCTCTTATTCCTTTGAACATGTTTTTCCTCGAGGACCTTCTCTGCTGCACTGGCAATCTCTTTTCTTGACTGCCTTCGGGATTATTTCGTGGGATACGTCGTCAATATTATGATGACTATTTTAAGCCGTTATTCTCCAGGAGTCACTTAAATGGAACATACTCCTTCCAAGAAGCTAAGTAGGACTGGCAAATGCAATGCGATTTAATTCACAGAATTTGCTACCGTTCTGCGTCATCACACCAATGTTTGTAAATTAACTGTGCCTTGATGAGTTAGCAGTCATCCAAAGTTTTCACTTTTAAGGAAATAAATAAGTGTGGCATTATAGAAACGTGGTTAAAAATAAACTAACCCGACCTAGAATATAACTGCTTTACATGACAAAGAGGATAGAACACTCACAGTCTACCAAATTCAATATCGAAAATACTGGCGTACAAAAAAACTAATACACTTCATCATTTCATGAGTAATTCAAAATTCATTAATCAAATTACATGGGAATACAATGGTTTTAATTATTCATACGTTTATTACAAAACTAACCGAAAGACTCGTGCACGCAAGGATCAAATGTTTGGCAATAATGATTCAGTTATATAATAAATCATTTCCGACGTCCTTTACGGGACATATTTCCTCTGAAGCTTCAATTAAATCAAAATATCACTAAATGGTTTTGGAGGAATTTTGTTCGGTTCCAAAGGCTTACCTATTTTAATTGTTTAGTTTAAAAGGGATCAAAAATTGCTTTGTAGCTTTACGGAGATTAATTCCACTATTTGTAAAAAAAATGGCGGGGTTATTTGGAGGGATTTTTGGACGGAGCAATAATTACGCGGCAAATCCAGGAGAGAATCATGCCATTCATGGGAACGCTTCCCGGCGCTCCTTTTCCAATAACACATCAGCATATTCCTCCACAGAGACGTCAACCAATCGAATGGACGAATATACTAACCCTCAAAGCCCTTTGTTTGTCAAAAAAAAAAAAAAAAAAAAAAAAAAAATTATTCACAAGTCAACCTGAATTTATAATTGATCAGAAGGGACTCCATTGCAGGATCACTTTCGTATTTTCCAAATGTCTCCTGCACTTTTACATGAAGTCCACAGAGGCTTCGATGAATGCCGAATGCTAAAATACAGCCGAGAAAAAAGAATGGAAAGCTTCGCCATAGCGAATTTAACTTTGAAAGTCGACTGAGAGCTTTTCTGATAGAGGGACAGATCGATTTTAAACTAATATAAACTAACATTCACTAATACGCCAACGTAATATTACAATGGTTCAAAATATTGTACAGAGAAGTCTGAAAAGGACAGACATCAATGTGAGCTTGAAAATGAGGGAGCTTGTATTGTCAACTTATGGAAAAATCTTTACAAATCCATTTCTAATATCGATGAGGTACCGACAGGAGGGAATAACAACTCTATCATTATTATTAGCGTCCCTGTACCTTTGCTGCTTCCTACATACATCTAGTGTATTATGTTTCTTCGCATTTATTATCCGTAGGGAGGCTATGTGAGTCAAGAGCACGAAAAATCATTACTATTCAGAAAAACAAGCATTAAAATGAAGTGAAAACGTTAATTGGATAAACGAGTTTCCAGAAAACAGAATACCGTATGTCAAAACAGGAAGTGAAAGACGTTATTAAACAAAGAAAAAAAGCTGACCAATGTACAAACTACTAAAAAAAGATAAGTGCACAACAATATATAGAAAGATCAAGGCAACACTGCAAGCACTCCACTCTGTAAGTTTTGACCGCCTGGAACGGTATCATTGCGAGAAAGTGTCAATGAATGACATGAATTACCTGGAATAAAACGGAGACACCTACGTACATAATAAAATGAGAAAATCAATAAACGAATAACCCAAGAGTCGCTAAAACTTCCCGAATTTAATTTGAATAGAGAGGGTGAGAGAGATGAAGAGATGGGGTGCCGGTCTCCACTCTGCACAAGTTGGAGGTGTTGGGCAGGAAACCTGCAGAAGGACATGGCGTCTTTCCTCATCGACGCGGGCCATGCCGTCCCAACTTCCCTCCCATCTGGAATCGACAGTATCAACTTCCCACCCTCTGGGCTCGGCAGCAGCCTCAACTTCAAACATCTTGAGGGGCTGCAACTTTCCGCGTCTACTCACTTACGTCACCGGCTCTCGGGCCTGCCTGTGACCCACCCAAATGTCTAGACAACTAAATAACGCTGATATCCTCTTTCTCTAATAACGAGTCAGCAACCCTAACTTTAAAGGTATTTGTGCAGCTATTTTTACCAATTTAATATGCATGACTTATCAAACAGGTCAGGAAAACAAACGTACAGTGACGAATGAATTAGTCGAACATGGAGCAAAAACATCGTATTCAGCACATAACCGGTAGGAACCAAAAAGAATCAATTGGAAAGTGGCACAACAGAGCACCTTGCACTGATATATGTGTAATAAATTTTATCCTAGACAACAGACGTAGGCAACCGCAAAAATTTGGACGAACATATTTTCTTCTTTACCCAAAAACGCACTTTTACCGCCTCAACAATCTTCTGGCGCTTTTAAATTTCGGCTCAAGTACCTGTCCGGAGGAGGGGTGGGGGGGCGGGCTTACAGAAACAATAGTAACAACCGACCAACTCTCTCCTTTAATAACAATGAACGAAAAGGCTTTGACTGGAGGATGGTGCGGAGAAAAGGTGGCCGCACGCCACGCAACAGCCGAAATTGATGTGGCTGTTGTGGCCAAAAGGAAAGGCACTTTTTTTTTTTTTACCGAGGGGACCTGTGAAGGATGATACGTCAAAAAAGGATGACCTTCCCCCAACCCCGAATGAATACATGCAAACGAAAAGGTATATCATGAAAAACCCGGAGAAAACTCTAACGAATCAGATTGTCATCAGAAAAGGGTTTACCGAAGTTTGATCACTTTTATTCGTGTACTTCTCTCAGAACTCTTCGAAAAGAACATATCACAAAAATGATTACATAAAGAATTAAGGAAACAAGTTTGGGGAGGGAAATGTCACAAAAAAGTGCAATAAAGATGATTAAAAAGAGGGCACAACTCTCAGCATCAAATTTCCAAAAGTGAACAAAGAAGCTGGGCGTTGAAAAGCAGACGAGAAGGGGAAGGAGAGAGAAAGAAAAACATGAGACTTCGGCTTTTTCACAATTCTCTTGTGGTTCACATTAATTATCTAATGGCACCCTGCCACCGCTGTTTTCTTTACATCTATTTAATCAGTGTCATCGACGGTGTCAAATATCAATACTGCCGATACACCCCTAAACCTCCCCCCCTTCCTCCGCCCCCAACCCACCTCGCTGCTCTCTCTCTCTCTCTCTCTCTCCTACAATACATACCGTTGGTAATGTCAACCCATGCAGAATATATATTTCGGGATCCTTCTTTGTCTACAGACTCGTCTCCAATGTTGCATTTTATAAATGAATGAATATCTTTAAAATTTCGATGCCTTCCGGTACAAGCATATCCACGGTCGTTAGTCAACATACATATCTGCTCTCACGTAAATGAAAGGTAAACAGGTAATGGAAATAGCTCAGTAAAAGAGGAAATCTTCGAAGCGTCAACCTAAAAGCCCTTGACATGACTGAGTGAAGACTTGACGTTCTTCGTTTTGTTTTCGAAGCGCCATTAGACCGCGCCGTACAACTCCACTTAATTTGAGGATGTTCTCAAGCCGCGTGATGACATCTTGTACAAATCTTGTCACACAAAAGTAGGATTTGCTTACATAGGAATTTTTTTTAGCGATAGTTTCCAAACTGTTTACGGAGCGTTGTCATTCAATGGGACGTTAGAATTACATTTCATAACCACTATTAACAATATTAATTATGCAATGCACGTCACCTATCTGCATTACATTGTTTTGCATTTTCTTATTTCATAATTTGCGATAATTGAATTATAGTTACCGTTCAACATGAGCGCACATTGGCATGGCTACTGCCTTGCCAAGAAAACTTCCAAAGAATGATAAAACACAGCGAGACAGCTGCAGAAATATTCAGACAAAAGCAATGACGACAAATCAAAATATCAACGGGTGCACGCGAGAATGCTTCGTGAGCATCTATATAAAAGTTAAGGCAAAGGACGAATAAGACGGATACATGTGACGGTGTCAGTCAAAGTGACCTCACCTTCACCTGACACTAAATCCAGCCTTGCCGAGCCCACAGTATCACCGCCTGAAAAGCAGTCAACCCCAGAACACCAACTAAGGCAATGGTCCAGGCGCGAGGGCCACGTCGCTTCGTGGTATGAGGAGTCGTCGTACTCTATCAGTGTGAAGAAACACATGGCAACATTTTCGTATAAAAGTCATCATTATTCTCTTATTGAAGGTTTTCTTTTTATGGATTTGGATTTTTCCCAGATAGTGGCCCCAACAAGGCTCTGAGTTCGTTATCTAGGACTATATTTCTTGGGGTCATTATCTAAGATCGAACTACTTGGGGTCACTATCTGGGAAAGATTCATGGATTTAATATATTATTGAAATGTCTCAATTTGAGTATATAATTTTTCTTAATTAACTAAAACGGCATAAAGAATAGATGAAACAAGCTCAGCTGAACGCGAAATATACAACAGAGGAGCATGAAAAGTCTAATCTTACTGAACGTGAATCAATGCAGCACTTGTATTCTGAAGGGAAAAATTGATACATTACTATTTTATTTTAAAAGGCAGTACATGGTACCGGAAAAAAAGAACGACAAAGGAGAGTCACAGAAAAATACATTTTACAAAACAGAATTAGACGGAAATATGAAAAAAGAACAATATTTTTTTGACTCGAAGAAAATAGTAACAATGAAATCCAGCAACTGCAATATAAAAAAAAAAAAAAAAAAAAAAAATATATATATATAATAAATATATATATATATATATATATATATATATATATATATATATATATATATATATATATGATATATATATATATATAACATTGAGTAACAAAGAAAAAACTGAGACAGTCAGAAGTGAAGCAACGAAAGCTGGTGACGATACATATTATTGATGAATATGCAAAAACAGACGAATCATATGAACATTCAATAAAAAAAAAGTATTTCTATTGCATTAATGAATCAGATGTTTTTTGCTAATTACTATCTCTATAACACTCTGAGCTAAGTCTTTTTTTCATATTTACTTATGTGCTCATGGTGAATAATAATAATAATAAAAATAATAATAATAATAATAATAATAATAATAATAATAATAATAATAATAATAATAATACTGTTAAAAACAATTGCAGAATTAAGTGAGCTGATTTTATATAGCTTTTTCTATTTTTCTTACAATTCGGTTCTCAGGCTCAGCGATGTTTCTGAGTAACTGGCCAATATTCATATTGGGAATTTTCAAAAACAGATAAATGCTAAAAGTAATCTTTTATTTTATTAGAACAGGATCTCAGGTCCAGGTCAAGCAGGGGTCGTCGCCAGTGCAAGTATTATTCCGTAGGTGTAGTACAATTCCGGGCCGGGGTCGTCTTTGGTTTAGAACATCGCTGAGCCTGAGAACCGAATTGTAAGAAAAATAGAAAACAAAAAGCAATATATAAAATCAACTCGCTTAATTCTGCCATTCTTTTTAACAGCATTTGCCTAAAAGAGCGTCTTCTACCAAAATAATAATAATAATAATAATAATAATAATAATAATAATAATAATAATAATAATAATAATAATAATAATAATAATAATAATAATAAATTGCAAATGTATTACAATGATGACATGGGTATGAGTTAAGAGCCGAAATGTAAAAATGAAAATGATTATAGCAATGTATCTCCAAAAACGAGACAAAGAGGTCATTTTGAGACCGAAAAATATGACAATGGCTTCCGGAACAGGTAGGTTGTGATATTTGTCTAAACAGAGTGAATAGCACCATACTCTATTTTCGGCACTGGAAGGAGAGAGCGAGAGGAGGAAGAGTTGGGAGGTAAGAGATTGGAGGAAGAGGGAGGGAGAGAGAGTGACGAGAGAGAGAGACTGAGAGAGAGAGGGGTGGCGGAGGGGGGGGGGGTTATCTTTTTGTCCGCGACAGCTTTTGTTCTAAGCAGTTTTCTTTCTACGTAAATATGACATTTACCATTTTTATTTTTGTTGTATATACGTGAATTTGTCGACTCATATTTTTTGGTACCTATTCTTACCGATTAGATAGAAGTATGTAATAATACATTTTTCCAAATTTCGTAAAGTTGAGTGATCAGGTTTAGAAATCAACATACAATGCTTAACATAACATCACACAAGCATAACCTCACTCCACAGATGAATGTAATAGACCGGAGGAACCTGGTGTGATCGGCAAGGGGCCATCATGATACCCAAGAAGATTAAACAAAAATGAGTCAAGATAAACACCTCACAATTTACAAGATTCAATGCCCTCTAAGATAAAATTCCCAACGTGAAGGACGCCAAACTGCATCAATATTCCCTAACATTAAATTCTCCATGTGAAGGACACTAACTTTCGACGATATTCCCTATGGTTAAATTCTTCACGTGAATGACGCCAACCTTCATCTGTATTCTCTAAGATTAAAATATCTACGTGAAGGACACCAACCTATCTCATTATTCTCAATGATTAAATTCTCCACGTGAAAGAACGCCAACATTCCCAAATATTCTTTAAAATTAAAAACTCCATGTGAAGGACACCAACCTTCCCCAATATTCCCTAAGATTAAATTCTCCACATGAAAGACACCAACTTTCCTCAATATTCTCTAAGATTAAACTCTACACGTGAAGGACACCAACCTCACTCCATATTCTCTAAGATCAAATTCTCCATATGAAGGACATCAACCTTCCTCAACATTCCCTAAGTTTAAATTCTCCACATGAAAGACCCCAACCTTCCACCATATTCTCTAAGATTAAATTCTCCATGTGAAGGACATCAACCTTTCCAAATATCCCAAAAGCTCAAATTCTCCATGTGAAGGACACCAACCTTCCTCAATATTCTCTAAGGTTAAATTTCTCACCAAAGCGTGATCCGACCTTCAGCTTAATCAGAGTGCATGCTAAAATCTACGGTCAAGTAGCGTGTTGTTTCACCATCGAAAATTAAAATAAATACGCTTCATTTTATTAGAAATCATTGTTCTGTTAATGTTTAGCATGCCCATTATTTATTGTTTCAATTTTCATTCTGATAAATAAATCATAAATTTCCTATCCAGAAATTCGTGTATTTATAAGTCAACGCAAAACACCTATTCAGTCCTTTTTAGACTTTTTCGAAGAGGTTTTTTAACCCCCGACAAGATCAACAACAGCAACAACAACAAAAACAACAAAGTAGCTTACAGGCTTACTCCCCGAGTAAGCGAAAATACTGATCAGAGTGAAACCCCTCATCCGCATACGCTCCTCGAAGTTACCAATGCCGACATGACCAGTTCATACTCGAAAACAATTTCATCAGTCAGGTAAGGCTTCATACTGCCCCGTCTTCTGAAACAGTTTCTGCAGTAATGTATGAGTGTTCACCTAATTATTCATTTCAAGGAGACATTTTATTTTCTTGATAACCACATGATGAATTTCATGAAAAAACATTCTCTTAATTAAAGTTCTGGATTTTCTCTAACCTAGTAAAACAATCCTAAATAAAAAAAAAGCCCACTTCCTATGGAAAAATGAGCATATTACTCTAATTGGAACAAAAAACACACAACGGTCAACTACTTACTACAAACGTCTACTTTACGAAACCACAAAATTAAACATTTTAAATATTACACCTATTTTCTCTCAACTTTAAACAACAACAAATTAAGCGAAAAAGCCTTCAAATACAAAAAAAAAAAAAAAAAAAAAAAAAAAAAAAAAAAAAAAAAAATGTATGCAAATGCCCAATATTCATTACAGCTAGAAGCTTACCTGATGCCTGGATGTGAGGTCACCACGTCGCCGGCAGCACCCTGCCAGGTGATGGTTGGGGGAGGGGTCCCTAGAGCGGCACATCGCAGAGTCACACCTGTGTTATTGGTCAGGTAAGTCCTGGATGCTGGCTCCAGCACCAGCAAGGGCCCAGGGCCTCTGTCAGTCGCGCTGATGCTTTGGACACCTGAGGATAAAAAAAAATAAAATGAATCGTTATGAACTTTAGGACAGGACTTTGTTTTGTCTAAATGAAATATTGGCACACTTTTTAAACCAGACTCCTAAAGAATAAATGGTAATAAGAATTAGGAAAAAAAGGCCTACACTGGACACAAAGGATTAAGGGATTTTTTCAAGAAAATTATTAAGTAGACAAGATACTTTAGGTTACGTAAAATGAAATGCAATGTATCAAAGATTTGCTATTAGGCGACAGAAAGGGAAGCTGTTGAGAGAGAGAGATAGAGAGAGAGAGAGAGAGAGAGATGAGAGGAGAGAGAGAGAGAGAGAAGACGAGAGTAGAGATGAGAGAGAGAGAGTTAAAATTCCCAGTATTTGAATAAACCTATTCTTAGCTTGATGTTGTTAAATCACCGGGCGAGTGTTCAATGGCGCGGTCCTTGAACACGTAGACGGTGTTCAAACAGCCATCAATGAACAAAAGGCTTCGAGAGCTGCCCCCAGATTATCAGATCAGGCTTGACAATTTGTCTTTCAATTTTTGAAGGGGGAGGGAGAAAGGGAGGTGAAGGGGGATGGGGAAGAGCGAAACGTTTATGCCGACGTGGGCAGGATATTAAATCGAGATAACTCAGTTATTTATCTATAAAATACTCCTCTATTACGATGAAATGGATCGCTCATTATCAAGTATTATTCTTGCCGAAGTTTAGTGCCTTAGATATTTTACTAAGTAAGAGGAAGGATTGACTGGAGAGGTCAGTGGGAAAGTACGGGAAGGGAATGCAATGGAAAGAATAATGAAAAAGGATATGACGAGAACAGGGAAACAATGAAAAATGACAAGGGCACTCTGTTAAAACAAGGAAAAGATGACCATACGAAAATAAAAATAAAAATAGCTAAAAATGTAATGAGATGAAAGTATAAAAGGAGAGACTATCTTCTGAGAAAGGTTTAAAGTTACGGAATGCAATAGTAATTGCCCCTGAGTGGAACTCAAGAGCATTTAAAAGAGAAAATGAGCGGTTAGGAAGGCAAAATAAGTTGCACTTGCAAAGCAAAGCGAAGGAAGGGAAGGGAAGCGGAGATGGTTAAAGTAATCGACCACTGACGGGGAAATTTAAATGGATATAAAATAGAAGGGAAAATGAGGGAAAAAATATGAAGGATTACATGCATAAAATCGAATAATCTTGGTAAAAGACAGAAAAGAATGCTCGAGACAAAGTAAATGATGGTACCGTAGATTATAATTATATGAAAAAAATTTCCTGGTACAACGTGAATAATTCTTGACCCGCAATTATCCGGTAAATATTAGTCCAAGACGAAAAAAGGATTCATATTGCTATCAAATTACAATCTCACGAAAGGATGGGACTTCTGCGTGTATGTTCCCAACAAAAATCGGTTTGTTAGGTTCCTTTAAGTAAATGTTAAGAATTCGTAATAATACCCCGTAAAAATTACGTTTTCCTTTAAGAATGAATTAACATAAACCCTGGGTATGACAGAGGTCTCAGGTTTCCGTCAATGACCCATTTCAATATCACTCATCACATAGGTACTGAGCTCATATCCTCTTACTTCTTTTTAAATCTTACTGAGCTCATATCCTCTTGCTTCTTCTCTTTAAATCTCACTGATCTCATATCCTCTTACTTTTTCCTTTTAAATCTCACTGATCCCATATCCTCTTAGTTCTTTTTTTTTTTTTAAATCTTACTGATCTCTCTTATTTCTTTTTAAATCTCACTGATCCCATATCCACTTACATCTTCTTTTAAACCTTACTGATCTTATATCCTCTTACTTCTTTTAAAAATCTTACTGATCTCATATCCTCTTACTTCTTTTTAAATCTCACTGATCCCATATCTTCTTGTTTGTTCTTTTTAAATCGCTCTCATTTTTGCCATTTATACAGAAAGTATATTAGTCATTTACATATTGACCTAAAATGTAAAATAAAGGGGCTTCAAAACTTATCAGTTATACATTGACATAAAAAATACTTTTCACCTGAATATCAAACGAAAAATTTAATTTTTCATTTACGTATCAAAACGAAAAACACATATTTTCCTTTCAAATATAAATGACACAATATTCTAAAAAGTGTCAAAAGTAACAATAACAAATTTTCGTGACGTCAATTGTAATTGCTTCAGTTTCATATGTTTATTTTTCTTCCCTTTTTTTACTGTTAAATAAAGAAACGTTTTTCCTTTTTCATTATATTCTGTTACAGTTGCGTGTGCACTTATTTCTATTTTGCTGCGAAGAGGAAATGGCACAACTGAAAAGTGGAAATAAATTCTGCTAACGTTTTCTTTTTCATTATTGCCACGGCTATCCATTAATTGTATAACGTATTCACATACACACACACACAATATATATATACATATATATATATATATATATATATATATATATATATATATATATATATATATATATATATATATATCTAAACAACGGGAGCACCGCCCGTTGTTCACATAGGTAACGTTAGGCCAGAGTGGAAGGCAAACTGGTAACACTTTGTCCCTCCCCACTCTCTCTCTCTCCTGATACTCAACATCTCCTTTCCCCTCTCTCTCTCTCTCTCTCTCAGTAGCCATCTTGCTTGGTGAGACGTACCCGCGTGAAGTCACAATAATCAACAGATATCACAAGTTTAACATACGACTAGAATTTGAGAAATATCTAGAAGTGTTCGTGAACTATCGGTGATAAGATTAGTGTGAAAATAGTAGGATAAAGCGTCTTCTAAGTTAGTTTATCAAGTGTAATACTATAAATCAGAACAAGATGGCAGTAAGTTCCAACTGCGGGAAGAGGTGGCGTAATTTGGCGTGTTTAGCAAATTCGCAATATGATGAGGTAGCAGGAAGGGAACTGGCATTTCTCATCTATGAAATCAGCAACAGTCCTAACCAAAAAGATACAAAAGCATTCATAGATATATTAGAAGGATATAATCCTTCAAACTGGAACAAATCTAATGAAAACATCTTGAAAATAATTGAAGAAGTTCCAAATAAAATCCAAGTGGTCAAGAGACTCATAAAGAAAATATACATAAACCAACATATTCGACAAAGAAAATGAATAAGGTGAATCTTGTGAATATCCTAATTGATGCATTAGGAAAAAGAATGCCAAAAGCATGCAAACTGTGTAAGGTTTGGTATAGCATAGTCAATCCACAAAACCTAATCAGAAAATGTGCTGCATGCAACATTCCGACCCATCCACAGTGTGCTGAGGTAATACAAGATTTGAGAAAAGATACAAGAATTTTTTGTTCAACATGTCTATCATGGATAGACAATGTTATTAAATCAAGATTGAATGTACAAATAGTTGAGGATGAAGAAGAAGAGGAAGAGGAAGGAAGAAGAAGAAAAAGAAGAAGAGGAAAACGGAAGAAAAAGGAAAGGAAAAGGAAGGAAAAAGGAAAGAGAAGTAAACAAAAATGAAATGACAGAAAAAAATAAGGAAAACAAAGAACAAGATAAAAGTATGGATGCAGAGATAATCATTGATACTACATATGAGGCAATAAAGCAGCATACCTACGAAGAAATAAAATTACGATATGACAACAGAAAAGCAAATCCCGAAGAGGCTCTACCCAGATCTATACAATGACGGGGAAAGAGGAAAAAAATAGACAAGAAAGACAAAATCTGCAACCTTTTGAAAAGAGGGAATTGCAGATTTGGAGAAAGATGTTACTACAAACATCCTAAGATATGTCAAACTATGAAATATATGGTAAATGTGCATACTTAGATGGATATGGGGATGATTGCAGAGATCTGCATCCAAAAATATGTAAAAACCTAAAAGAAGGAAAAGGATGTAAGTTCGACAAAAAATGCAAATATATGCACCCTGTAGCCATGAATCATAATCAAATAAATAACCAACCAAGTAATAAAATCCAAAATAAGAAAGAAACAAATAAAGAGAGAAATCAAGAATATCAGGTAAAGAGAAAAGCAAACCACCAATGAGATATGCAGAGGTGTCAGCAAAAAATTTCAAAGCATCAGCTCCGAAATTCTACTCAAGAGATAATAACTGTATTTATTATGCAAGAGGATATTGCAGAAACGGAGAAATTGCAGATTCAGACACAAAATTAATAATTATGATGAAGGAAGATCAAATATTATGGAAAAGTTGGATTTTTTAATGTCAGAATTTCTGGAATGAAAAAAAGAACAACATACCAGAACAGGAAAGAGACATGGGAAAATCCTTATTACTACCAGTATTAAATGAAGGAGAAAACACGCAAACCATCATAGTGATGAATGCGCAGGGTTTAGTTACGAGTAACTCAAAAAGAAAAATAGAGTACTTAGAAGAACTAACCCAAAATGAAAAGAAAATAGATATAATGAATATAAGTGAAACCTGGTATTCCAAGAGACTGGAATGATGATCAAATAAAAGGGTTCCAAACTTATAGATCAGATAGAAAAAATAGGAATCAAGGGGGAACCGCAATATATGGGAAAGACAAAAAACAAGGAAAAATATATGAGAAATATAGTAACTCAGAATGTGAACTAATAGCGGTAGAATTTGAATCTGAAAAATTGATGAACATAGTAATATATAGACCTCTTAATACTAAAGAGTTTGACTTAATAATTGAAAAATTGGATGATATATGTAGAAATCACAAGGACTGGACTATTCTCCTATCTGGTGACTTCAACTTTCCTTTCGTAGAATGGAAAGAACGAATAGGAGATTGTGGTTGTACTTATACATATAAAAAAGAGAGTAATAGTAGTGCAGAAGATAAGAGGCAATTTGAAAAGCTATTAGATATGCTACTAGAATACAACATTCAACAAATAAATCACCTGCCAACAAGAAAGGAAAATACTTTAGACCTAGTATTTGTGAACGAGATGAATTATGTTAAAGAAATAATAGTTTATAATGCGAGTATTTCAGACCATAATGTCATAGAATTAACAGTTCATTCCAAAGCAAGTGAAAATAGAGATAAGCAAGAAATGAAAAAGTGGGAAGGATATGGAAAATACAACTTCTACAGTAAAAATATAAAATGGTCAGAAATTAATGAAGAATTAAACAAAGATTGGGATAACATTTTCGTAAAGTGATGACATAATGGGTAAATACGGAGATATTATATAAAATATTGGAGATAATAGTGGAAAAAATATATACCGAAGAAGAAAAGTAAAACATCATTCATGCATACAAGAGACAGAAGGATCTTGTTCCAGAAAATCAGAAAGTGGAAAAAAGGTCTTGCAAAGAAAAAAATGCATGGAAAGTTATAGAACTAAAAAGTAAGATAGAAAATGCAGAACAAAAGATTATACAATCAAAAGAAAATGAAAAACGGGACTTGGAAGAACCCTATTAAATATCAAGCAAAAACCCCAAACTATTATACTCATATGCGAAGAAGATGAATAAAAGAAGAATAGAAATAGGCCCTCTGAGAATTGAAGGGAGATTAACGAATGAAAAAAAAGGAAATTTGCAACATACTGGCAGAACGATATAAGAGAGAATTCACCCCTAGAATAGATAATGAAGATAATGATATAGAAGTAAGGGATGAAAATAGTGAATATTTAGCTGACATAGATATTAATGAAGCTGATATTGTGCAGGCTATTAATGAAATTAAAAATGGAGCTGCTGCAGGGCCTGATGGAATTCCTGCTATTTTGTTAAAGAAAGTAGTTCATTCTATCGCAAAGCCACTTGCAATATTATTAAGAAAAAGTGTAGATACAGGCAAGATATATGATGAGCACAAATTAGCATATATTACCCCTACTTTCAAAAGTGGATCAAGACTAGAGGCAAGTAATTATAGGCCTGTGAGTCTAACATCACATATTATGAAAGTGTATGAAAGGGTAATGAAGAAAAATATTATGAAACATTTAATAAAAAATAATTTGTTTAACAAAGGACAACATGGTTTCGTACCGGAAAAAGTACACAAACCCAACTGTTAGTCCACCGTGAAAACATATTCAAAAATATGAAAAGCGGAAATGAACAGATGTGGTTTATTTAGACTTTGCAAAAGCTTTTGATAAAGTAGACCATAATATATTAGCGAAGAAAATTAGAAAACACAATATCGTGGATAAAGTATGAAGATGGTTAAAAGAATTTTTACACAAACAGAAAACAGATAGTTATTGCAAACGACGAGAAATCGGATGAAGCCATGGTAATATCCGGTGTGCCGCAAGGTACGGTGTTAGCTGCAATACTGTTTGTTATTATGATTGAAGACATAGACAATAATGTTAAGGATTCGTAGTGAGTAGTTTCGCAGATGACACAAGAATAAGTAGAGAAATTACTTGTGATGAAGATAGGAACGCTCTACAAAGAGACCTTAACAAAGTATATGATTGGGCAGAGGTAAATAGGATGGTATTTAACTCTGATAAATTTGAATCAATAAATTATGGAGACAGAGAAAGAAAGCTATATGCATATAAGGGACCTAATAATGAGACCATCACAAATAAGGAAGCAGTTAAAGACCTTGGTGTGATGATGAATAGGAACATGTTATGCAATGATCAAATAGCAACTCTGTTGGCAAAATGTAAAGCAAAAATGGGAATGTTGTTACGGCACTTCAAAACAAGAAAAGCTGAACACATGATTATGCTTTATAAAACATATGTTCGTAAGTCCACTTGAATATTGCAATATGATATGGTACCCACACTATCAAAAGGATATTGCACAAATAGAGAGTGTACAAAGGTCCTTTACAGCTAGAATAGAAGAAGTTAAGGACCTAGACTACTGGGAAAGACTACAATTCTTAAAATTATATAGTCTAGAAAGGAGAAGAGAACGCTACATGATAATTCAGGCATGGAAACAGATAGAAGGAATAGCAGAAAATATCATGGAACTAAAAATATCAGAAAGAGCAAGCAGAGGTAGATTAATAGTGCCCAAAACTATACCAGGAAAAAAATAAGGAAAGAAACACCCCACAGGACATTAATCCACTACGCACCAGCAGATAATGCAGCGTCTATTCAATGCGTTGCCAGCTCATCTGAGGAATATATCAGGAGTGAGCGTAGATGTGTTTAAGAATAAGCTCGACAAATATCTAAACTGCATCCCAGACCATCCAAGATTGGAAGATGCAAAATATACCGGAAGATGTACTAGCAACTCTCTGGTAGACATTAGAGGTGCCTCACACTGAGGGACTGGGGCAACCCGAACAAGATGTAAGGTCTGTAAGGTAAGGTAAGGTCTCTCCACTCCATTAGTCACCAAAATCAGAGTCGGAACTACAAAATATACGTTTATTCAAAGTAAAGTACTAATTGGATAACTCAGGTTCTTAAAGGATAATTAATAGAATGATAACTCATAGTTCAATTAACTCAGATAAACCCCCGTGAAATAATAGTCTTAATCAGTAATAGTCAAACACCAATTATCTCCTCTCCAAAATACAGACCCCTCACTAGGACACTTAGTCCCCTCCACTAGAACACTTAGTCCCCTCCACTAGATCGGCCTGTTTAAAAAACAGGAGAACACACTAGTGAGCATACACAATTGTAAAGACAAAGTCAAAAGATTAAATGAAATAGAACATCTTTACAAAATGTCAAAAACAGAGTAAGCCACATCTTTGGTTAAAGCACAGTAACTCTTACCCATTGCAGCTTGGAATATCACACACTTTTCAAAAGGAAACTTTTTGGCATACGCCATCGTGGCTCTGCCTTTCTCGCACAGACCTCTCCGTAAGTCTCCCCATAGTTTTGGCTAAACATGCCATTATGAACGGAAGAGGCGCACACGTACACATGAATTCACACTCTTTGTCAACGCCCTGAAACTACTTTCTACTGGTGTCAAAGTTACCTTCTCTCGAATGCACATAACTACAGGACGATCATTGACCTGCTTAAGTACATCAACATTCTTAAGCTGTCGCCCGAACTCTCAGTCTCCAGGGAAGTTAAAAATGATGAATCTGTACATTCCTCCTTTTTACATATATATATATATATATATATATATATATATATATATATATATATATATATATATATATATATATTAGCTGAAGCCACTGGGAAAATTTAAAAAAGAAAAAAAGAAAAGACAGAGTGCCAAGTACTTTCGTGCCTTTAACATATCTTTGTGCCCCGAAGATGTGTTTGAATACACGAAAGTACTTGGCACTCTGTCTTTTCTTTTTTAAATTTTCCCAGTGGCATCAGCTAATAAACACACAATCACGTGCTTACTTTTATGATTTCTTAATATTATATATATATATATATATATATATATATATATATATATATATATATATATATATATATATATATATATATATATATATATATATATATATATATATATATATATATATAATGAATGGCATTGTTGTTTGTAGAAAGTCGGATCTTTAATAGGAACAGTATGGCCAGCAGAAACTTCAGCATTTCCAATTACACCTTCGTTTTTAGCCCTGAATATGGGATTTGTATCCCGAAACGTAGGTGATGGATATGTATAAAGTTGTAACTGAAAATGCTGAAGTTTCTGCTGGCCATACTGTTCCTATTAGCTATAAACTTTCTAAATATCTAGTTAAATTACTATCACCTATCCTAGGTACTATTTCAAATTCTCATTTACAAAACTCTGTTGATTTCTGTGCTAGACTCTCCCATATTGATTTATCCAGTACCGACAAATTAACCAGTTTTGATGTAGCATCTTTATTCACTAAAGTTCCTATTGATGACTTACTTCAGTATTTATCACAACATTTTGACTCGTATCATCCCAGAATTACCTACTAATATTATTATTTTGGCATCCCCTTCAATAAAACATTGTAAATTAACTTTCAATGACAATTTTTATGAACAGATATTTGGTATGGCCATGGGTAACCCTCTTTCGCCATTCTTGTCTAATATTAACATGGAATTTTTTGAATCTAGAATTATTCTAATAAATATATTTTCTAGGGCGTTTTGGGTTAGATGTGTAGATGATTTAGTAATGGACAAGAAAATGTAAATATTCATGATTTCCTGCATACAATTAATAACCTTGTACCATCCATAGTATTCACAATAGAATATGAAGAAAATAATTGTATATCATTTTTGGATGTCTTAGTTATTAGAAATAACACCAATTTTAGTTTTAAAGTATATAGGACACCCACGAATAACTGATCATGTATTCATTTTAAAGAAATTCAGATGTCAACGGTATGTATCTCAGAGCTCTTAGACTTTGTAGTCTGGAAATTTTAGAAGATGAGTTTAGAATCATTGATAAAATAGGAGATTCTTAATGTGACCCTCCAAATTTTTGGGGACTTTGTAAAAATAAAGCAAAAAAGACATTACAATCCATTAATTCCTGCTGCAACCATTTTAAAAACTATTGATATTAACTTAGTATCTAAATATAATAATATTTTAAGAAATAAAGTAATTAAGAATAGCCCGTCAAATTCAGACAATATTGTGTACCGTATTCCTTGTAAAGACTGTAATAAAATCTATATAGGGCAAACATCAAAAGACCTAAAGGGGAGAAGCTCTCAGCACAAACAGGCCATATCAAAAGGCTTAAAGAATAATGGCATTGCGGATCATTGGCTTAAGACAGGCCATGCTATTACCTGGGATAATTTCTCGATTATCTGCAGGGTCAAAGATCACCACCAAGGGAATCTGTCGCAGTCCATTTTTATTGAAGCCACGTCAAAAGGAATTTAAATCTCCAGCCTGGATTGTTCCTTGACCGTTTCTCCTTGTCTCTTTTGCTTAAAGAACACACCGCCCAAATTAAGACACTGTAATCCCGGCCTCCTTTTCTGTTTTGTATATAAAGGCCTGTCAACTTCTTTTATATTCAGTGTGAACTTGAAAATGAAGAATATACAATGAAAGTACTTGTCCTAAGTCTGTTTCACTGACCTTTCTACCGTGGATTTAAGGATATTCTCAAGTATGTGTTTTCCTTCGCCCGTGCTACATTGGATATATATATATATATATATATATATATATATATATATATATATATATATATATATATATATGCGTGTGTGTGTATGTGTGTGCGTGTGTTTTATATATGAATGTAAGCGTATATGTATATGTGTATATGTATATGTGTATATATATATATATATATATATATATATATATATAATATATATATAAATATATATATCTATGCATATATAATATATATATATATATATATATATATATATATATATATATATGAATACTTATCACATCACCGTTATTCATATAAATCATTCGAGCTACAAATGTCCTTTAATATCTAATTCGCTCTACCTCGGAAATTGATATATTTTCATATATGTACCGGGGGGGGAATTTTTTTTTAGTTGATAATAATTTCGTCCCCCCATGGGATCGAACCACCGTCCAGTTGGACAGGGAACGTAATCAGGAACGGACAGTGACGCTACCGAATCTGCTATCAGATAGGGGGTGGGGACGAATTATTACAAAAAAAAAAAAAAAAAAAAATTCCCCCTCGGTACATATATGAAAATATATCAATTCCGAGGTATAACGAATTAGATATTATAGGACATTTGTAGCTCGAATGATATATATATATATATATATATATATATATATATATATATATATATATATATATATATATATATATATATATATATATATATATATATATAGGGAGTGCCAACATCATCCTTCAAGAAATGGCGAGAAAACCGGAAGGTTTGCTCTGCGAGGCGGGAAAAGACATTTAGTGGAAAATATACCGACGGATGGTTAACGAGAGATGTAGGCAGATTCTTACATTGCGCTGTGTATAAAAACTGGAGTATGTGTGTGATGCACAAAACGTAATTGTATGGAGAGAAGATGAAAGACTGAAATATGGTATCTTGAATTTTATTCGTTTGGTATTCTGTTAAAATTCGTCTTCACTGAGTCTGTAGAGAGAAAGAGAATAAATGACAAGTACGTATATGCGGTGTTGGTAAAGACAGCGTGTCGTCATGAACCGAGCAGATTGATGTCTCTCATGTGTTCATTAATCGACGCGTGAGAGCCATCCGTAGCATTGAACAAGCATCTGCCTCTGCTCCCCCCTCCCCCCCTCCCCCTCCCCCACCCTCGCTCTTCAGCACGGCTGTTGACGCTTGCATGTGGAGCCGCTGCAGTTCAAGTTTACTGTTTTGCGAAGGTTTCGTGTCCTTTCAGCGGAACCTTTTGTTTTGTAATCATAGTTATGTTTTTCATATTTGCATATAGTATGTCTGTATGTAGTGTATTTCGTGGCTTGTTTGGTAGGCTTCCCGCCTTGTCATGTGGGTACATTTTTCTAACACTTCATTGTCCGTCTGTTAACCTAAGGAATGCGTTATGGTACTTTGCACTAATTTGGATGAAATTAGGGCAGGCAGCTAACAAATTCTCCCCAAAATATTTGCACAAAACTGTCAAGATAACTCCACCCAAACAGTGAAGCTCTTTACCCACAAGGCTACACGAGAGGTATAAGTCAACGCCGCCTCTCACCTACAAATCCCTGACGCGCTCAGGTATTCGTTGTTTGAGAGTCGGCATCAACACAACTCGACCTTGATAACTTTGTAGTGCTTTTGTCGCACGTAGCCACATTATGAGTCTTATCACACCCACACCCACACACACATAGTAGCTATATATACATATTATACTAATGTGTACATATAACACTCAAATAAACAGTTACAGGTGTAAGCATATCTTATCATACCTGTGAATATTCTGTTTAAGGTGTGCATGTATAAAAAAAAACAATGAAACAAGCAAATAAAAGCTTCCCCTGGTACTTCCTGATATTACGACGTCAGGTTCCAATATTTACTAAATACCAGAATAGTTAGTTGTCAATGGAGGAGTGTGCTCAGTATCCAAGTAACCTTGCCCCTTGGGAGCCTCTCCAAAAGTGTGGCGCAAACATTTTCAGCATCGTATTTCATTTCGACTTTCTATCAGTAAGATTATTGCAAGCGATGCAACGGCTTGCTTTCATTCACGGTTCCATGCAAAGTCGTTCGTAGACGTTCAGGCAGTTATGTGTGCTTAACATGTGGTCTTTAACGTGTTATTCGTTTTGCCTTACGCCAGTAGAAGAGCCGTCATAATAATTCATAATATGGACTAAGAAATTTTCATAAGTAATGTGCGTTACTTATGAAAATGCTTTCCGGAGAGGTCTTGGACGCATAACACCGACAGAGCCACCTGACCCTATAATCACCATGAGCAGAATGATTCGAGCATCTTTGGGACGCCCAGCTCCTGCCCTAGAGTCGGGGGAACTCACCGGCGTCCAGCAATGGTCACCCTCTCTCACCTGTGGCAAATATAGAACTACATCCAGAAGACAGGTAAAGTACCTATGTATGTCCCAGCTTAAGGAGGTTCTTATATTTTCATAAGCTGAAAGAGTGCAGGTGCCGTGCAATTTGAATAATAACGCTCGAAACACACCCAACAAAAATGAACAATGAATTCGCCGGATCTCTTCAAGAAACTGAACATTATGGATCTTCTTTCCAAATGAGGTTTCTGAAAAATTATCCCTTCACACGCTGCCTCTCAAATGGAGCTTTGATGCCGACTTTTACAAACGAAACATTAATCTGCCATTAATGAGGCTTCTTTAAGGATGCCACTGGTGACGTTTCCTTTTCCAGAACAGAGTAGATTTCGCGGTTGCAGAAAAATACAGCTGTAGTCTTTCATTCTAATACATACACATATTTAATTTTAGGCTGATGTTTTGCAATTATGATCGTTTGTTTTATTGTGTATTAGGAAGTATTAAGTAATTTTGTGATTATTGAGAAAAACAATATATTTCTGGAACAATAGTACAGTTTAACCTCAAGATTTTTTAAAAGTAGAAAGAAATAACCATATTTATTTGTATAAAAATGGTAAAATTACTTTCACCTAACAAATTAAATACCTTTGTGCGTGAAAAGACTTTTATTTCAGACAGGAATACTATCTGAAAATGGTAGAAAAATCGCTGACATTAAAACAAAGATAATAAATATGACAGTACTGTAAATAATGAAAAAAAAACACCAACTACAGAGAAAAGGTGGATGTCAGGTATATCTGGCTGGATCTTGGGAGTAACAGCCAGCTCAACTTATACCTATAGGACTATAACATAATAGAAATGAATGTGACAGGCACCTTGGCTAAAAAAAATGGTAGTACTACAATAACAGAGAAGCTAAAATAAAAAATAGTGACAAGATACTTGACTAAAACTAATATAAACCATATTAATACAATGAAGGTGAGAACAATTTTACTCTATACACCCTCCTACTTTCACAATAACTGAAGTGAAAGAGGCGCGGAGCACATTCCCGTCCGATACATGTAAATCAAAGATACTATAGAGTACACAAAGATACTCAAGTCAGCCATATGAGATAACTGGCGGTTGTAACCAAAATTAAAAAGCATGACGTCATGGATCCCAACCAATGGGAACACGATTTCCAAAATGATTGACGAATAACGTCATTTGTTTACATACTGGGTTCGGAAGGTATATTTTGACTGCTTGCTTATGTAACCAAACTTTTATTTTTGTGGATCACATTTTGAATATACTACAACATACCTATTAAAAATGAATATTATAGTAGCAATCTAGAAGAAATAAGACTGCATTGTGTTTGTAGTGCTGCCCAGCATTCATAGTGTAAAGAGAAAATCTGAGATGTATGGCATTAATTAAGAGAAAATCCTGGATGCAAGGTATCAAGATCAAGCCCAGAATGCATGGTGTAAGACTGAAAATCCTGAATACATGGTATAAGGAGAAAATCTTGAACTCATGGTTCAGTATCTTTGTGTACTCTATAGTATCTCTGATGTAAATGAACCAATCTTTAAATGTGACAAATAAGGCGTGGATGTAACGGACTTTTGTTAAAGATGAAAAGGGGGCTTTCTCTTTCCGTGATTGACTCGACATCTGGCCTATTCTCATCTGCACCTGAAGAATGACATTACTCCTCGGACTCCCAACCGGCCGTATCAGGGGAGAAACGGTTCTGCTGTAAATCCCTGGCTGGCCATTACTTTCAGAGAAGCAGCAACCATCTGTATCAATTAGACTCCCTTCTGAGGGAAAAAAGTCTCAGTACATTTCCTCTAATTCTTCTTATTTCTTGTGTTTCTTCTCTCTCTTTTCGAATGTACACTGAAGCAGAGTTTCGTAATAAGGGTTACGGTAGTTTTATAACTGCTTAGCAACGAAACTCTCTCTCTCTCTCTCTCTCTCTCTCTCTCTCTCTCTCTCTCTCTCTCTCAATACATACGTTGTTAGTCACACAACGAAAGGACGCATTTCATTTTTCCGTTATAAACAAAGTTGTCTCTCTTCTTTATTCATTAATACTTCCTATTTCAGTTACTCATTAACTTGAAGAACAAGACTCAGCTATTTGGTTCCTTTGCATTACCGTTCAAACAATATTTACTCTCTCTCTCTCTCTCTCTCCATACATACAAATTGTATATAATATATATATATATACATATAATTCAGTAGATGAAAGTATTCATATGGAACAAGGCCACAGGGGTCACTGGCATGAAAGATTATGGTGTTCATTAGGAAAGAAATACAGAAAGAAGAGATACCACTTATAAAAAAAATAAAAACAGATAAATAGATAAAAATGTATTACAATGCAAGTAAAGGAAGTACAAATGACCTCAAATAGGTTGCATTGATTTTATCAGTTATAAATATGTGGAGCCTTACGAGCAATGCCTAACTCTCGTGCAGCATTTGCCGAAACTGTCATCAGATGTTTCTCAAAAGTTAGATGTAAATCAAAACCTTATTGCCTTCCTTTCCAGCTATACAAAAGCGGGATGTCTTGTTTCCACGTTAGTCATCATGATGAAAAAATAAGAAACAAGAATGAAGAGAATAGCAAGTTTTAAATGGTAATTTTTAAACATTTCATTACAGTAGTCATAACGAAAAGGAATCAAAGTTAGCAAATGAGATACGAAAATGATTGGGAGAGACAACAAAAGCCTAAAGATATTTAAATAATGATAAATCGCGAGAGAAGCTCACTAAAAGCAGAATTGGAAGTAACGCAATGACATCAAACCTGAAATACCTGAATAGAAACGAAAGATTTTGTTTTAGCCACCCGGTCATCCGTGCCAGAAATATATCCGTGTCTGAGGTATAAGAATCAAATATCAAATCGAAATAAAGTTGGGATGGGCTGGCGGCCAGTCACGCCTCTTAAAACCCATAAAACGATAATGTCGCTCTTTTCCCGAAGAAAATGTTGCTTCATCTTGAATTTCGTTGACCGACCGTCAATCGTTAAGATTGGCCTTTTAGTGCTCATACCCAGGGACCTCCATCATCACGAAAGAGACTCTTATGGGATCTCTCTCTCTCACTGTGAGTGGCCGCTGATATCAGCTGCACTCTTTAGCCCAAAATGCTATTTCTCGGTTGACTGACTCGTTGGCGCTTTTACAATATCCTTTTTGTCTTTATTTGCCAAAGTGGAAAATAAAATGACAGTCACTTATCGTCACTTTCGTGACGACGATGGCAATCTTTCCTCTGAATCTCCTTTCGTTGTTATTCCCAGCAAAGGAAATCAACGACACTGTTTCAGGGTCAATATTGACTGACTTGTTACCACTCCGGTATTCTTGTCAAAGTTTTATTTCCAACAATGGGAGTAAAAGAGAACACCTTTCATTATCACTAATGATTAGTCAGTGGTATAACTTGAAACGGCGAAAGAATGTTCAACTTTTCCTTTATTTTCAACTGTATTCAATCGTTCTCCTTCTCGATCAATGATAGGAGGTTTGTCTCTTGTGGATTGTCTTACCATTATGGCAACTACAGACAATAAAGTTCTTACGACGTTGTTTCTGGCCACTAAATTGAAAAGCAAAAAATCCTATGGACTCGACACTCTGTCTTGTGCTTCTGTAACCATACAGCTACATAATATCCGATAAATTATAAGGCCGCGTTATTGACTCTGGAAGTAAAGTCGGCATCCTTAGTAAGAAGGCACAAATCAAAAGGGTCCTGGAACTTGGCAATTTCGTAGAAATAATGACGAACACGAAGCGGTTTCGATTCCGAAATTTGAAGGTTTGGGTACATATGCCTACTCTAGGGTTTATTTCTTGTTGTGGAAAATAAAAGAGCTACTGTTGCCCATAAGGCTAGGTTTTTAAATTCTTAATCTTATTTTGATACTTTATCAATACCAGGTTTGCCCTGGATACCCATGACAATACACTTGATTTAGACTTTAAAAACGGATTGCAGTGATGGCTTTATCTTTGTTAATACACACACACACACACACACACGCACATATATATATGATATATATATATATATATATATATATATATATATATATATATGAATATTATATATATTATATATATATCTAGATATATGAATAACTTGATGACGAAATATATAAAACGTGATGCTCTGTATAATTAA
Organism: Macrobrachium nipponense; assembly: GCF_015104395.2. Classification (NCBI taxonomy): domain Eukaryota; kingdom Metazoa; phylum Arthropoda; class Malacostraca; order Decapoda; family Palaemonidae; genus Macrobrachium; species Macrobrachium nipponense. Next base: position 5,988,817 of record NC_087203.1, read on the forward strand.
AGGTAATACCACAGAGTCTTACCTTCGGTAAGGGTCGTTGAGACCGAAAGATCTCAGGCAGTTCTCGTTTTTCATTTTCCTCCGTGGCATTAACTTTATATATATATATATATATATATATATATATATATACTATATATATATATATATATATATATATATGTGTGTGTGTGTGTGTGTGTGTGTGTCTGTGTGTGTGTGTGTGTGTGTGTGTGTGTGTGTGTGTGTGTGCAAAAGACATTCATGCCTGTATTAAGCTCTCTGATTAAACTAATTCAGTTTCCCTTTGTATTCTTACGATCAAGTAGAATTCACACCGGTCCTACCAGCCTGGAAGAACAGGAGAGGAGATGCCTCGCCTATTATAGGCCCATTAGCGATTAGCTATGGCCACCACGCTCTCCTTAAGGCTCCGTCCCATTGTACTTTGTTTCCCTTCTTCGTGCTGTCGTTTCGAATTCTCTACCAGGTAGGACCCTCAGACCTTGGACTCCTAACAGACGCCAACGAAGCCGGCAAAAATGAACGGTCAAGCGCCGAAGTTGACCCCAAGCAGAGCCGTATATACGGCTCTGACCCCAAGAAGGAAGGCGAGGCGAGGCCGGGAAACGCGCTGCATGTAAGGAAGAGGTCAGAGCCGCTCGCCCTATTCTAGCAGAGGTCGTGACCCAATCAGCATCTTAGACAGAACTCGTCGGCAGTCCGTATTCGGGTCACTCCCCTTCCCCCTTCACGCTACTAAGTCACCTTTGTGGTGCATACAATCCATATTCCACCTCAAGTCCCTCAATCAAAGTCTGGTTTCTACACTCAAGGCATCATCGTCCTGTGGACTAAAGTAGAGTTGGATTTGGAAAGTGCTTCGGCGCACTTTCCCTCACTTTGTTTCATTGCTGCTCTTTTCATATTCGCTTCCCCTCGCTACTCCTTCTGAGCCTCAGTGAAGTTCTGTAAACTCTCGTGAACGTAGACCTAATTGTTAATTCATTGTGTTTACCATTATGTACTTGAATGATTTACTCTCTCCTCCGACAGCACTTCCCATTTAACGTCATTTGCTTCAGCAATCGAAGTTATAGTGCGTTCATGTATTGCAGATTAGGCGACCGTGCTTGCTGTGTACTCGTCTGTGCTTCCACGGTGCCATTCTTCCCTCAACTGCCATCATTGACCAACTTCGACTGGATGGAAAACTGAATATTTATTTCACGCTTTTTGTACAGAATTTGCAATATCCTCTTTCCCTTAACGTCTTTGAGAGGTTCTCTCAATAGCATCCTTGCCTTGAGAGTGGTACTACTTGCTCTGGTCCCGGGCTGGATGACGACAAATAAAAATATATAGATACACTGCATTGTGTAATATGTTAGTTCCTTTCACTGTTTTCACGTTCACTTTTATGATACTTTTTCAATAAGAATTCTACTCCCTGAATGTTCAGAAAGTTAAACGCCCTCTTGGCCGGTTCCATATAAAAGTCTGGTCATTTGAGTAATATATTTCTTCATTCGGCTGTGTACTTAGTTTGCATCGTAATTATTCTTTTACAAACTTTCCACTGGAGCCGAAGTCTTTGGCAAAAGTATTATCAAACATTATATAGTACCACGTCTGATGAGGCATTTCGCTAATTCATACATAAGCACATGTGAACACGTTCATGTTTTCTTCTACTATGGGACTACAGATTAGCCTGTTTTTACTTTGCGTTTGGAAAATTCCTCTCACAAACTCCACTGGCGTCATACAAATTTCCATACAAAGATCAAGTCTCTCTTCTCTCTCTCTCTCTCTCTCTCTCTCTCTCTCTCTCTCTCTCTCTCTCTCTGCAATAAAAATGCTGATCCAACCTGACCACTTAACTCTATTTTAATCTATTTGAATTCAACTCTGATGATGAAATGTTTTGTTATTTTTCCGCACCGTAGCGGCTCCATTTTTTATTTCTATTTTGTACTTTTTCCGACTACAGGCTTTTTATTTCAACATAAATCTGCTTCCTGTTGTCTGTTTTCCATTTATTTTGCCCTTTCTTTTTCTGGGGATTTGTTTGCAAAATGTTCTGTTATGATATTCAGTGGAGGTATTTTCAGAACAAGAGCTTTGCAGACATGAATATTTGCTCGGTCACAAATACATGTGCTTATTTTCTTTCACATGAGCACCAAGTATATGAACATTCCTAATCAATCAAACACATGATTTCCAGAGCGCGTTTCTGATGCGAATAAACAAACGGAGAAACACAATACTACACACACACACATGTCAGTACATCACACCAGCGCATGTTATATATATATATATATATATATATATATATATTATATATATATATATATATATATATATATATATATATATATATATACATGCGCTGGTGTGATGTACTGACATGTGAGTGTAAATATGCACTATGAGCAAATTTGCACCTATATGAATGTCTGCTAAAAGTACTTTTCTACTTTGGTATTTTGGGGCGAGATTATAAGAACTGTCGAGTAAGAACGAGAATGTTGAGATCATTCTTCTAAAAGGGGAGAGGTAAAAGCAAATGTGAAAGCACTTGAAAATAGCGAGAATACTCCTCTAATAAACGAAAACGAATAGTGGAAGTGTAAAAGTGGATAGAAACAACGGTGGAAAATTGAGTCGCAGACGAAACTGACTTTAACATAAAGCTAAAAAAAGCCCATTGTTATTTATCGTTTTACAAGGGTCCTTTAGAAGCGGATTTTAAAATGTTTGTGCCATACTTTTGAATAATGAAATACAAAATGATCATATTAGCTCTTGCCATAACGTAGTAAGACTCGAAACTGTTTTGGACTCGTCCAAGAAAGTTTGAGTGAACATATGGCGAGCTTGCAAAAGTGTAAGAAAAAGAAAAACAAATCGACGTAGTTATATCTTACGCAGAAAGGGGAAAGGGGTATGAAATGGCGGGTCATAGGAGCTGAATCAATGATACCATATTGAAAGGGAGCAAAAAGAGATCTCATGGAGCCAGTAAAGACAGGTGATCCAAGTTATGTTGAATCTATTGTTGCAAAGAGCGAATGAAGAGCTCTGACGACTAACATCGAGACTGAAGTACATCGCCGGGTTAGAAGGAAGATGGAACTTGAATCACTTATTATTGGAGCCAACGAGCAGCAAAAGAAGTGCCTCCGTCAGGAAGGAAAAATGTCTTTATTTCTATTTCACTAGATGCGACGGAGATCAGTTTCAAACGCCATTAGCATTGATTTACCAAAGAACGAAACTGGAGAGTCATGCTCGGCCCCGTCTCCACAGAGATCGAATGCGGATACTGCCTCGGTAATACGAACTGTCGAGCGCTCTCATAATATAAGGAAGATATCACATAGCGTTATCGAGTAGTTAAGAACAAATTAGGTTTAATAAAACTTGGCAAGATACAACATAATCCGTTTACTACGAAATTCTGTTTCATTGACTCAATTTTATTTTAATTACCGAAATGACAAGAACCGAACGTTTGCAGAGCATCTTTTCCCTTCGACTGAACGCGAAAGGAAATTCGAGGCCGCGCGTTCGACCATTTTGTAAAGCGAGCTCCGTAATGTGGAGGAATTTCACCAACAAAAATAGTTTCTTTATTCAGACGGCTTATTCCCGTTTTCTTTGAGCAAGCTTTGGCTGTAGTTGAGCTACGGCAAACACCACTAAAAGGGAGCCCAATTTTAATTAAGATTATACTTTGTACAGAATAGCCATTTGTACCTCTTTTTTTAGCTTTTGTTGCCTTTACACGTAAAGAAGTAAACAGACTGCGCAAATGGTTTAATTCAACTCACGAATATAGCAAAACTGTAAAGTACGCAGAATTAATGCTTACACTTGTAGAGAGAGAGAGAGAGAGAGAGAGAGAGAGAGAGAGAGAGAGAGAGAGAGAGAGAGAGAGCGTAAACTCATGAGACAAGAGAGAGATTCCAACTGGGGAAGCACGGAGGAAGGCGAGAGAGAGCGTCTGTATTCTAATGCCGAATGGTTTACATGTAACATTCCACTAACAGAGACGGGTATTTATTTGTCAATCCGTTCTTTCGAGCACAAAAGAAGTTTAGGAGAACAACGCAAGAGAACGAGTCGAGACCCAATGAAATTTCTTGGAAGGTCCTCTCGGCCCTAACAAACATCTTTATTGTGTTGCAGGTAAACACCAATTTCCAAGATGGAAAATATCAGCGCTGCCTGAGCCCCGAAATTTTATTAACGTAAACTCATAGAAAAGAATACACGACCCACGAGAGAAAGAGAGAGAGAGAGAGAGAGAGAGAGAGAGAGAGAGAGAGAGAGAGACTAATATAACAAGGATAAAAGCAAACACATTGTGAGACACACACACATACACACACACACAGAGGAGAGAGAGAGAGAGAGAGAGAGAGAGAGAGAGAGAGGAGAGAGGCGTATAATCCAGGTAAATTAAATTATGTGTGTGTGTGTGTGTGTGTGAGAGAGAGAGAGAGAGAGAGAGAGAGAGAGAGAGAGAGAGAGAGAGACTGGGATACGTATAATCCTGGTAAATTAAATTATGTGTGCGTGTGTGTGTGTGTGAGAGAGAGAGAGAGAGAGAGAGAGAGAGAGAGAGAGAGAGAGAGACTGGGATAAGTATAATCCTGGTAAATTAAAGCAGACGATATAAAATGAAACCTAAAAAAAGACTTTCCAGTAGAAAGTGAACGACAATGCCGATCAAGGTCCCGTACCAGCGTCAGTAGCTGCGAAATTAAAAAAGATTCTTACATTTAACCCGCATATCATTTACTCCAGCGGCGGTTGTTCTTGAATGTGATGAGTTCGTGGGGCAATGAAGACGCCTTGCAGGCTGAAAATTTCAACCGTTTTCATAATCTAGTGAAAAGAAATTCAAAATAATTGGAAGACATTTTATAGAAGACATTTTACAGAAGTTTTTCCTTCCTTTTTCACACACGCACGCACACACACATACACACAAATACATCCCCCTGGAAACATGTCCTCAACCGTACTCGCACCCCCCCCACATTCAAGTAACTACCAGTAACATAATTCAAGGTTTAGGCTAGAATGATCACAAGGTTTTTGAGTCGTTCGGAAATGTGGTATGACGAATATGCTTGCTCAAAGGCCGTGAGTACTCATTGTATACAAACATACATATGTATATATAGTATATATGTATATTATATACATACACATACATACATTACATACATATACATACCATCTATATATACATATATATATATATATATATATATATATATATATATACATACATATACATATATATATATATATATATATATTATATATATATATATATATTTATATATATCATATTTATATATATATATATATATATACACACACATATATATATATATATATCTATATATATTATATATATAATATACCATATAATATATGGATATATAATATATATATAATATATATATATATATTATATATATCTATATATATACTATATATATATATATATATATATACTATATAATATATGCTCCAGAAGTTCGGCAGGTTTATTTCAGACTATTAATTGGCATTCCATCCTGACGCTCTCTTCATTATCAACGATTACCGTTTGTCGTAGCTAGCTATGGTTTAAGGTTCCCTCTACTTAGTATTTGCTCGACCCACTAATTTTCATTTTTTTTTTTTTAATAAGGGCTTGGGGCCGACATGACTTTTCCTCTCTTATGGCAGAATGCATTAGTACGGTCTAAATAGGCCTAAAGCTGTCCGCTTTATAACCACTCATCATGATACAGAATTGAATAGATTACACAATTTAGGCCAAAGGACAAGCGCTGGGACCTATGAGGTCATTCAGCGCTGATAGGGAAATTGACAGTAGGAAGGCTTGAAAGGTGTGACACAAGTGCTAGAGAGGGTGGACAGTCAGACGAAAAAAAGAATATGAACAGAGGTACAGTAAAATGAATGAAAGGGGTTGCAGCTAGGGATGCTACAAAGAACCATAAGTAACGCCTACAGTGCAATGCATGAGATGCCCTGATGACACTACCCTCTCCCCCCCACGGAATCAACTTATTATCACAAAATCACTTGAGTCAATAAGAGAGTGCGCGATATACTCTCCACATTTTCATTTACCCACCCATGCAGAGAGGGACACACTGAAATACTTTGTTCAAGAGGGCACTCTCCATGTCGTCATGGGGGTAAGGGTGAAGGGGAAGGGGAAATGAGGAAGAAAGGGGGAAGTGAGGGCATAAAGGGTTAAAGGGTGGGGAAAGGGGAAAGTGAAAGTCGTTAAGGGGTTTGAGGGAGCAAGGAGGGCGTAAGGTGGGAAGGGAAGGAAGTGAGGGCGGTAAGGGTGAAGGGGAAGGAAGTGAGGGCGTAAGGGTGCAAGGGAAGGGAGGTGAGGGCGTAAGGGTGAAGGGGAGGGAAGTGAGGCCGTAAGGGTGAAAGGAAGGGAAGGGGTGGGAAAGGGTGTTAAGGGTGAAAGGGGAAGGAAGTGGGAAGGGCGTAAGGGTGAGGGTAGGAAGGGTGAGGGCGTAAGGGTAAAGGGGAGGAAGTGAGGGGTGGGCTAAGGGTGAAGGGAAGGAAGTGAGGGCCGTTAAATAAGGGGTGAAGGGGAAGGGAAGGGGGTAAGCCGTAAGGGTGAAGGGGAAGGAAGTTTTGGAGGGCGTAAGGGTGAAGGGGAGGGAAGTGAGGGGTGGCAATAAGGGGTGAAGGGAAGGGAAGGGTGAGGGCGTAAGGGTGAAGGGAAGGAAGTGAGGGGTGTGTAAGGGTGAAGGGAAAGGGAAGGGGTTGAGGGCCGTAAGGGTGAAGGGGTGGAGGCAAGTGAGGGCGGTAAGGGTGAAGGGGCGGAAGTGAGGCCGTAAGGGTGAAGGGTAAGGAAAGTTTGAGGGTGTAAGGTAAGGGGAGGAAGTGAGGGCGTAAGGGTGAAGGGGAGGAAGTGAGGGCGTAAGGGTGAAGGGGAGGAAGTGAGGGCGTAAGGGTGAAGGGGAGGAAGTGAGGGCGTAAGGGTGAAGGAAGGAAGTAAGGGAGGTAAGGTGAAGGGGCGAGGAAGTGAGGGCGTAAGGGGTGAAAGGGAAGGAAGTTGAGGGCATAAGGGTGAAGGGAAGAAGTGAAGGGGCGTAGGAAGGGTTGAAGAGGGAGTAAGGGTGAAGGGAAGGAAGTAAGCGTAAGGGTGAGGAAGGAAGGGGTGAGGGCGTAAGGGTAAAGAAGAAGGGTTGAAGGGAAGGGCATAAGGGTGGGAAGGGAAGGGAAGTGAGGGCGTAAGGGTGAAGGGAAGAAGGAGGGTGAAGGGAAGGTGCGGGGTAAGGGTGAAGGGAAGGAAAGTGAGGGCGTAAGGGTGAAGGGAAGGAAGTGAGGTAAGGGTGAAGGGAGGAAGTGAGGCGTTAAGGGTGAAGGGGAAGGAAGTGAGGGCGTAATGGGTGAAGGGGAGGAAGTGAGCGTAAGGGTGGAAGACGAAGGGTGAAGGGGAGGTGACGGGTGTAAGGGAAGGAAGTGAGGGCAAGGGTTGAAGGGGAGGAAGTGAGGGCGTAAGGTGAAGGGGAGGAAAGTGGAGGGCGTAAGGGTGAAGGGAAAGAAGTGAGGGCGTAAGGTTTTAGGTGAAGGGGAGGAAGTGAGGGTTTAAGGGTGAAGGGAAGGAAGTGAGGGGCGTAAGGGTGAAGGGGAGGAAGTGAGGGCGTAAGGGTGAAGGGGAGGAAGTGAGGGCGTAAGGGTGAAGGGGAGGAAGTGAGGGCGTAAGGGTGAAGGGAAGGAAGTGAGGGCGTAAGGGTGAAGGGGAGGAAGTGAGGGCGTAAGGGTGAAGGGAAGGAAGTGAGGGCGTAAGGGTGAAGGGGAGGAAGTGAGGGCGTAAGGGTGAAGGGAAGGAAGTGAGGGCGTAAGGGTGAAGGGAAGGAAGGGAAGTGGTAAGGTTGAAAGGGACGAAGTGAGGGTAAAGGGTTGAAAGTTAAGGGAAGAAGTAGCGTGGGTGTGTGTGAAAAAAAAGAGTAAGAAGTTGTGGTTGAAAAGGGAGTGAGGAGATGGGTGAAGGGGAGGAAGTGAGGGCATAAGGGTTGAAAGGGAGGAGTGAAAGTGTAAGGTGAAGGGGGAAGGAAAGTGACGTAAGGGTGAAGGGGAAGGAAGTGAGGCTAAGGGACGAAGGGGAAGGAAGTAAGGGCGTAAGAAGGGTGAAGGAGAAGGAAGTGAAGGGCGTAAGGGTTGTAAGGGAAGGAAGTGAGGGCGTAAGGGTGAAGGGAAGGAAGTAAGGGCGAAGGGTGAAAGGGAAGGAATGAAGGGCGTAAGGGTGAAGGGAAGGAAGTGAGGGCGTAAGGTGTGAAGGGGAGGTGAGGGTGTAAGGGGTAAGGGAGGAATGTGAAGGGAAGGGTGAAGGGAGGAAATGAGGGCGTAAGGGTGAAGGGGAAGGAAGTGAGGGCGTAAGGGTGAAAGGGAAGGAATGAGGGTGTAAGGGTGAAGGGGAGGAAGTGAGGGCGGTAATGGGTGAAGGGAAGGAAGTGAGGGCGTAAGGGTGAAGGGAAGGAAGTGAGGGCGTAAGGGTGTGGGAGGAAGGTGAGGGCGTAAGGGTGAAGGGAGGAAGATGAGGAAGTAGGGCGTAAGGGTGAAAGGGGAAGGAAGTGAGGGCGTGTAAGGTGAAGGGAAGGAAGTGAGGCGTAAGGGTGAAAGGGAGAAAGTGAAGTTGTAAGGTTGAAAGGTGGAGGACAGTGAGGAAATAAGGGTGGAAGGGGAGGAAGTGAGGGCATAAGGAGCGAAGGGGGAGAAAGTGAGGGCGTAAGGGTTGAAGGGAAGGAAGTGGGCCGTAAGGGCGGAAGGGAAGAAAGTGAGGGCGTATGGTAAGGGCGAAGGCAAGGAAGTTAAGGGGTAAGGGTGAAGGGAAGGACGTGAATCGGGGTAAGGGTGAAGGGAAGAAGTGAGGGCGAAGGGTGAAGGGAAGGAAGTGAGTCGAAGGGGGAAGGGGAGGGACGTGCAGGTGTAAAGGGGGAAAGGGAGAAATCGATGCGTAAGGGTGAAGGGGGAGGAATGTGAGGGCGTAACGGTTGAAAAAGGGGCTAAGAAAAGAAGAAAAAAAAAGATTTGTATGTTTAAAAAGAATTATAAGAAAGATTCTCAGAAGAAGAAGATACCTGCTAAGAGTAGGTGTAAGGGCGAAGGGAGGAACGTGAGGGCGTAAGGGTGAAGGAAGAAGTGAGGCGTAAGGGTGACAGGGACGGAAGTGAGGGCGTAAGGGTGCAGGGGAGGAACTGGGAGGGGTAACGGTGGGAGGGAAGGAAAGTGAGGGTGGGTTAAAGGGCGAAGGGCAGGGAATGAGGGAAGGGTAAAGGGTGAAGGGAAGGGAAGTGAGGGCGTAAGGGTGAAGGGAAGGAAGGGTGGAAGGGCGGGAAGGGTTGAAGGGAAGGAATAAGTAAGTGAAGGGAGAAGTGAAGGGAAGGAGGGTTAAGGTGGGCGTGGAAGGTGGGAAGGGCGTAAGGGTGGGAAGGGAAAGGGAAAGTGAGGGCGTAAAGGGTGAAGGGAAGGAGGAAGCGAAGGCGTAAGGAACGTGAAGGGGAGGAAGGTGAAGGGCGTAAGGGTGTAAAAGGGGAAGGGAAAGGTGAAAAGGGTGTAAGGGTGAAAGGGGAAGGAAGGAATAAGGGCGTAAGGGCGAAGGGAAGGTAGTGGAAGGGCGTAAGGGCAAAAGGGGAGGAACGTGAGGGCGTAAGAGCGAAGGGAGGAAGGAAGTGAGGGTGTAAGGGAGAAGGGAAGGAAGTGAGGGCGTAAGGGTGAAGGGAAGGAAGTGAGGGCGTAAGGGTGAAGGGAAGGAAGTGAGGGCGTAAGGGTGAAGGGAAGGAAGTGAGGGCGTAAGGGTGAAGGGAAGGAAGTGAAGGTGACCTTACCTTACAGACCTTACAGTTCGTTCGGGTTGCCCCAGGTCCCTCAGTGTGAGGCGCCTCTAATGTCTACCAGAGAGTTGCTAGTACATCTTCCGGTATATTTTGCATCTTCCAATCTTGGATGGTCTGGGATGCAGTTTAGATATTTGTCGAGCTTATTCTTAAACACATCTACGCTCACTCCTGATATATTCCTCAGATGAGCTGGCAACGCATTGAATAGACGCTGCATTATCGATGCTGGTGCGTAGTGGATTAATGTCCTGTGTGCTTTCCTTATTTTTCCTGGTATAGTTTTGGGCACTATTAATCTACCTCTGCTTGCTCTTTCTGATATTTTTAGTTCCATGATATTTTCTGTTATTCCTTCTATCTGTTTCCATGCCTGAATTATCATGTAGCGTTCTCTCTCCTTTCTAGACTATATAATTTAAGGATTGTAGTCTTTCCCAGTAGTCTAGGTCCTTAACTTCTTCTATTCTAGCTGTAAAGGACCTTTGTACACTCTCTATTTGTGCAATATCCTTTTGATAGTGTGGGTACCATATCATATTGCAATATTCAAGTGGACTACGAACATATGTTTTATAAAGCATAATCATGTGTTCAGCTTTTCTTGTTTTGAAGTGCCGTAACAACATTCCCATTTTTGCTTTACATTTTGCCAACAGAATTGCTATTTGATCATTGCATACATGTTCTATTCATCATCACACCAAGGTCTTTAACTGCTTCCTTATTTGTGATTGTCTCATTATTAGGTCCCCTATATGCATATAGCTTTCCTTCTCTGTCTCCATAAGTTATTGATTCAAATTTATCAGAGTTAAATACCATCCTATTTACCTCTGCCCAATCATATACTTTGTTAAGGTCTCTTTGTAGAGCGTCCTATCTTCATCACAAGTAATTTCTCTACTTATTCTTGTGTCATCAGCGAAACTACTCACTACCGAATCCTTAACATTACTGTCTATGTCTTCAATCATAATAACAAACAATATTGCAGCTAGCACCGTACCTTGTGGCACACCGGATATTACCTTGGTTTCATCCGATTTCTCATCGTTTGCAATAACTATCTGTTTTTCTGTTGTGAAAAATTCTTTTAGCCATACTTCCTACTTTATCTACGATATTGTGTTTTCTAATTTTCTTTGCTAAGGGTGAGATGGAGGAATTGAGGCGTAAGGGTGAAGGGGAATAAGTGAGGGCGGTAAGGGTGAAGGGAAGGAAGTGAAGGTGTAAGGGTGGAAGGGAGGAAGTGAGGGCGTAAGGGTGAGGGGGGGGAGGAAGTAAGAGGGCTTAAGGGTGAAGGGGAATATGTGAGGGCGTAAGGTGAAGAAGGGGAGGGAAGTGAAGGTGTAAGGGTGGAAGGGAGGAAGTGAGGGCGTAAGGGTGAAGGGGAGGAAGTGAGGGCGTAAGGGTTGAAGGGGAATATGTGAGGGTAAGGGTGAAGGGGAGGAAGTGAAGGTGTAAGGGTGAAGGGGAGGAAGTGAGGGCATAAGGGTGAAGGGGAGGAAGTGAGGGCGTAAGGGTGAAGGGGAGGAAGTGAGGGCGTAAGGGTGAAGGGGAGGAAGTGAAGGTGTAAGGGTGGAAGGGAGGAAGGTGAGGAAGTAGGGCGTAAGGGTGAAGGGGAGGAAGTGAGGGCGTAAGGGTGAAGGGGAGGAAGTGAAGGTGTAAGGGTGAAGGGGAGGAAGTGAGGGCATAAGGGCGAAGGGGAGGAAGTGAGGGCGTAAGGGTGAAGGGGAGGAAGTGAGGGCATAAGGGTGAAGGGGAGGAAGTGAAGGTGTAAGGGTGAAGGGGAGGAAGTGAGGGCGTAAGGGTGAAGGGGAGGAAGTGAGGGCGTAAGGGTGAAGGGGAGGAAGTGAGGGCGTAAGGGTGAAGGGAAGGAAGTGAGCGTAAGGGCGAAGGGAAGGGAAGTGAAGGGCGTAAGGGTGAAGGAGGAGTGGAAGGTGTAAGGGTGAAAGGGAGGAATTGAGGCGTAAGGGTGAAGGGAAGGAAGTGAGGGCGTAAGGGTGAAGGGAAGGAAGTGAGGGCGTAAGGGTGAAGGGAAGGAAGTGAGGGCGTAAGGGTGAAGGGGAGGAAGTGAGGCGTAAGGGTGAGGGGAAGGAGTGAGGGCGTAAGGGGTGAAGTGGAAGTGAAGGTGTAAGGGTGAAAAGGAGGAAGTGAGGGCGTAAGGGTGAAGGGAAGGAATGAGGGAGTAAGGGTGAAGGGTAAGGGTAGTGAGGGCGTAAGGGTGAAGGGAACGAAGTGAGGGCGTAAGGGTGAAGGGAAGGAAGTGAGGAAGTGAGGGCGTAAGGGTGAAGGGGAGGAAGGTGAGGGCGTAAGGGGGGGGGTGAGGGAAGGAAGTGAGGAAGTGAGGGCGTAAGGTGAAGGGGAAGGAAGTGAGGGCGTAAGGGTGAGGGAAGGAAGTAAAAGGGCGTAAGGGTGAAGGGGAGGAAGTGAGGGCGTAAGGGGTGAAGGGGAAGAAGTGAAGGTGTAAGGGTGAAAGGGAGGGAATTGAGAGCGTAAGTGTGAAGGGGAGGAAGTGAGGGGCGTAAGGGCGAAGGGGAGGAAGCGAGGGGGCGTAGGGTGGGAGAAGGTGGGAGGGCGTAAGGGTGAAGGGAGGAAAGTGAAGGTGTAAGGGTGAAAGGGAGGAATTAAGGGCCGTAAGGGAACGAAGGGGAGGAAGTAGGGCGTAAGGGCAAAGGGGAGGAAGTGAGGGCTAAGGGCGAAGGGGAGGAAGTGAGGGTGTAGGAGAGGGAAGGAAGTGAGGGCGTAAGGGCGAAGGGAAGGAAGTGAGGGCGTAAGGGTAGAAGGAAGTGAGGGTGTAAGGGTGAAGGGAAGCGGAAATGAGGGCGTAAGGGTGAAGGGAAGGAAGTGCAAGGTGTAAGGGTGAAATGGAGGAATTGAGGGCGTAAGGGTGAAGGGGAATAAGGTGAGGGCGTAAGGGTGAAGGGAAGGAAGTGAAGGTGTAAGGGAGGAAGTGAGGGCGTAAGGGTGAAGGGGAGGAAGTGAGGGCGTAAGGGTGAAGGGGGGGGGGGGGGAAATATGTGAGGGCGTTAAGGGTGAAGGGGAGGAAGTGAAGGTGTAAGGGTGGAAGGGAGGAAGGAAGTGAGGGCGTAAGGGTGAAGGGGAGGAAGTGAGGGGCTAAGGGTGAAGGGGAATATGTGAGGGCGTAAGGGTGAGGGGGAGGAAGTGAAGGTGTAAGGGTGAAAGGGAGGAAGTGAGGGCATAAGGGGTGAAGGGGAGGAAGTGAGGGGCGGGTAAGGGTGAAGAATATGAGGGCGTAAGGGTGAAAGGGGGCGGAAGTGAAGGTGTAAGGGTGTTGGGAGGAAGTGAGGGCGTAAGGGTGAAGGGGAGGAATTGAGGGCTGAAGGGTGAAGGGGAGGAAGTGAAGGGTAAGGTAAGGGTGAGGAAGTAGGGCGTAAGGGCGAAGGGGGGAGGTGAGGGAGGGTGCAAGGGGAATAAAGTGAGGGCATAAGGGTTGAATGGGAAGGGAGTTAAGGTGTAAGGTGAAGGGGAAGGAAGTGAGGGCGTAAGGGTGAAGGGGAGAAGTGAGGGCGTAAGGGTGAAGGGAAGGAAGAATGCGTAAGGTGAAGGGAAGGAAGTGAGGCTAAGGGAGGGCGGGAAGGAAGAAGAGGGCGTAAGGGTGAAGGGGAGGAGTGAAGGTGTAAGGGTGAAGGAGGGAAGGTGAGGGCGTAAGGGTGAAGGGGAGGAAGTGAGGGCGTAAGGGTGAAGGGAGGGAAGTGAGGCGTAAGGGTGAAGGGAAGGAAGTGAGGGCGTAAGTGAAGGGAAGGTGAGGCATAAGGTGAAGGGAAGGAAAGTGAGGGCGTAAGGGTGAAGGGGAGGAAGTGAAGGTGTAAGGGTGAAAGGGAGGAATGAGGGCGTGAAGGTGAAGGGAAGGAAGTGAGGGCTAAGGGTGAAGGGAAGGAGTGAGGGCGAAGGGTGAAGGGAACGAAATTGAGGGCGTAAGGGTGAAGGGTGAAGGGAAGGAAGTGAGGCGGGGTAAGGGTGGGTTAGGGAGGAAGTGAGGGGCAGTAAAGGGTGAAGGGGAAGGAAGTGAGGGCGTAAGGGTGTTGGGGGAAGGGGAGAAGTGAGGGCGTAAGGGTGAGGGGGAAGGAAGTGAGGGCGTAAGGGCTGAAGGGAAGAGTAAGGCGTAAGGTGAAGGGGTGAAGGGTGTGGGGGAAGGGAAAAGAAGTGAAGTGAGGGCGTAAGGGGCGAAGGGGAAGAAGTGAGGGGGTTTAAGGAGCGAAGCGAAGGAAGGGAAGGGGAGGGCGTAAGGGCGGAAGGGAAGGAAGGGTGAAGGGTGGCGGTAAGGCGAAGGGAAGGAAATGAGGGCATAAGGGCGAAGGGAAGGAAATGAGGGTGTAAGGGCGAAGGGAAGGGAAGAAGTGAAGGTTTTAAGGGTTGAAATGGGAAAGGGAAGGAAGTGAGGGCGTAAGGGCGAAAGGGGAGAAGTGAGGGCGTAAGGGTGAAGGGAAGGAAGTGGGGCGTAAGGCGCGAAGGGGAGGAAGTAGAGGGCCGTAAGGGTGAAGGGAAGGAAAGTGAGGGCCCGTAAAGGGCGAAGGGAAGGAACGGTGAGGGGCGTAAGGGCGAAGGGAAGGAAATCGAGGGGACGTAAGGGGCGCAAGGGAAGGAAGTGAGGGCGTTAAGGGGGCGAAAGGGAAGGAAAGTGAAGGGCGTAAGGGCGAAGGGAAGGAAGTAGAAGGGAAGTTAAGGGCGAAGGGAAGGAAGTGAGGGGCGTAAGGGTGAAGGGAAGGAAATGGGCGAAAGGTGAAGGGAAGGAAGTGAAGGTGTAAGGGTGAAATGGAGGAATTGAGGGCGTAAGGGTGAAGGGGAGGAAGTTGAAGATGTAAGGGTGAAGGGGAGGAAGGGAAGGTGTAAGGGTGGAAGGGAGGAAGTGAGGGGCGAAGGGTGAAGGGGAGGTAATTGAGGGCGTAAGGTGAAGGGGAGGAAGTGAAGGTGTAAGGGTGAAAGGGAGGAAGAGGGAGTTGGGTGGGAAGAGGAGAGTTAGGGCGTAAGGGTGAAGGGGAGGAAGTGAGGCAGGAAACAGCGCCCATCCATTGCGTATTCGCAGCATACTGAGGCCGAGCAGAACGGTCGGCGATCGACGCCACAGCAATACGCGCCTAATGACATTTGCTCTTGCTAAGAGAAAAATTCACATGAGCATTTGTTAGGAAATATATAAAAATGAGACCCTGCACGTCAGAAATAATAGAAGATAAATAAATGACAGTTACGAAAGCTTTATAGGTAAAAGTAAAAGTAAGGTGAAAATGATAAAAAAATTAATTCCAGTGAAGGCAATGACATTTGTTTCAAGGTAATATAAAATACTGTATATAATCAGTACGACAAAACAGAGCATCAAAGGCAATAAAATCATATCATAGACTACATTTCTCTAGTACGTCACTTAACACACACAACTTTGAAAGATGATAAATTTCGCGGAAACAAAAACATTAACCAACATAGATGAAAAGTAGCAACAGAGATGGGGAGTAAAGAGACAAACAAATCACAATCCAAATGAAGGCAACTTCCATTCATATAAGAAAATCTCAGATCTTAACATCGTGAAACATATACCAAAGGAAAGCTGAAAGTAGAAGTGACAAGGTTCAATAAAAACAATTTACAGCACCCTTTATTATCCAATGCACTATTCAAACACGGAAGAAACTAAAACACAAACTGCGATAATTTAGGCAGAGTAAAGTTCTGAGAACCAAGGAACATATGATTAATATGAAAAAAAAAAAAAATGTTTAAAATCGGCCACACGTGAGTGGTTGGTCATTTATTTCGGCAGCAAGAAAAGAAATCCAAAATGTGAACTTCACAGACAGAATTAAGCAGAGAAGAGGACTTGGAAAAGGACGGCAATGTTGGCAATCATGCTCGCGTGCCAGGCGACTCCCACGTCGCTGCCTTTACTTGGGCGTTAATGAAAACATACTGCTCACCACATTTACCTTTAAACGCTGTCAGACACTGCAGGGCGGAGGGCAGCAAAGAAAGGACCGTCATAAAATGAAGGGTGACAGGGAAGGAGGAAAAATGAGCATTTTCTCTCGTGCTTCATTAACCGCTGAGTGAGAGAGGTACGAAAGACGAAACACTTGCAAGTTGGAACGTACAGCTTTTCCATATAAAATATATAGAAGTGTCTATGGCAATACGCAAACACAATCAACAAACATACACACACACACACGCATATATATATAGATATATATATATATATATATATATATATATATATATATATATATATATATACATATATATATATATATATATATATATACTATATATATATATATTATATATATTATATATATAATACATACATAAATGAGCGTATGTATCTGTTTTTTTCTGCATTCATACCTATGTTGACGTGAAAGCAAACACATAATATTTTCACCAGAAATATTTCAGCCTGATAAAAGCAGTCTATTTTAAACTAGTGACTGACTGAGTTGTGTCCGTATCTGAAAACTACGATTCGCTTCAATAAAACCTTTGAAAGGCAAATGCTGAAAATATTAATCATTCTTGATGTGGTTAATTGGAAGATTTACTTTCATCAGACTAGAGAGAAAACCCAATATTGCCATTTTCTACTTTTTACTCTCTTATTGTCCGCAATATTTCTATTTCTTGTTTATTTTATTTGCGTTGAAGCAAAATGGAGCCCTACAACGCATCGCCTAACTAACGACTAATCTCAAAGGGACTTTGAGAAGTCAAGTGAAAAAAGCAGAACCGATTTTTCTACATCTTATAATGAAAAGTGGCGTCGCCTCAGCCTTTGCAAGAACTTTTCTATCGAAGAATCTCAAAAAAATCCTCTCCATCCATTCATCGACGGAATTTTTCCCCCAAAGAGGAAAACTTCTGCAAAAAGGAAAGAGCTTAAAACCAAACGTGAATTCGGTGTCATTTTTCCCCAAAATTCAACGATTCAAGTCCAATACAGAGCTTGGCCAACATTTCCAGTCGCCATTCAAAAGAGCTTTCACCAACTTTTTCTTTTTTTCCGAAACTCTGTCTCAGTCCTTCAAAACGGGAAGCTCAGGTGAGTAATGTATACCAGTTTCCCTTTTTTTCTCCTCTCTCTCTCTCACTCTCGCTCTTTATTTCTTTCTTTTTTTTTTTCTTTATTCATTCTTTCTTTCCTTCTCGCTCTTTCGATATGTCTCGTTTTTCACTCCCTGTTTCGCGTGCGACTTATGTAATACTTCTACTCGCTTTAATGTTCTTTCCTTGTGCTTTTCCGTCCCGAATTGATTAACATTTATTTTTGAGTTATATGAAGCATTAGTTAGTATTACTACTGTATATACGAAATTATGCATTATGTATATAATATATATATATATATATATATATATATATGATAATATATATATTATCGTTATATATATATATATATATATATATATATATATATATATGTGTGTGTGTGTGTGTGTGTGTGTGTGTGTGTGTATATAATGCACGCTAACAGGCACACACATTCAAGCACACATACTCATTCATACATACATATTATACATACATAAATACATATATTACATACGTACATACATACATACATACACACACACACACACACACACACACACACACACACATATATACTATATATATATATATATATATTACTATATATATATATAGTATAATATCTATAGATAACTGAATCACGAAGGTATGGAACATGAAGAATGGATAAGGAAAGGCAGCATATATATATATATATATATATATATATATATATATATATATATATATATATATATATATTTATATATATATATATACCAGTGCGACTCTTACTATTTAAGATCTGCTAGCAGTAAAGACGAGCAGATGAAATGGATGCCTATCCGCGTTGTTTCTGCACTTACCTCTGTGCAATAAAATAATTTTGATAACCGTGCCTCATGTTTTTATTGGCAGTTCAGTTAACAATAGTACATTTTTGTATTCGGACATACATACTTCAGGGGTGTATTTTGGTGTTAATCTCAGAGCATCCTTTGTTGGAGACTTTTAATAATGTTTGTAAGCAATAAAGCATATTTACAGTATATTAACGTAAATTAGGACAAAGGCCTCCAATATGCACTTATCTAAATACACGAATTTTGAGATTGATAATCGTATTAGGAGTAAGAACCAACACAGGACAAGGCAACAACAGGGTTAAGGGCGGAGAGAGAGAGAGAGAGAGAGAGAGAGAGACTTGTATATACATAAGGTCCACTGACTTAGTCTATTAACCTTAGAAACTTTTTTTTGGCTCAAAAGATAAAACTTATGATACATTTGCGACCGAGTGATAAACGAAAACGCAGTAGGCGTAACCCTAACTAGTTTGCATTTACCGGCACAACCAGAGCGTACTGGCACAGTAACTTTGGTCTTATACCAGACTAAAAGGATTTACTGGCGAGTTGAGAGCATTCCTGTGGTAACTGAAAACTACAGGTAGAAAAATCTGTATGAAACATGAAAATGCTGACTACAAAGTATTCTGTACTGAATCACAGCGGTTTTGCCACAGTCTGTTCAGTTCCATTGCTCCAATATTAACTTCATCCATTAATGAACTACCAGAGACTTTATCGACAATGGCATGTGGCACCCACAGTGGAGAGCCCATGGGGCTACCCACCTCACCAATATTGCTGACTAAATACCGGAATGGGAACACTTCTAGAATCGCACCTTCAATGGGGAGTAAGCCGTGCAAGTCTATATACAAACATACATACATGCATATATGTATACACATGTATATAGTATATGCACATACATACCAACATATATAAAATATATATATATATATATATATATATATATATATATATATATATATATATATATATATATATACATATAGATTACTTCAGTTTGGAAAAGAGTTCCCACTCCTTGTGCTCTCTTAATTTCCCAGTTGACACTGATACCCATTCACTGTTGGGTGAAAAAGCGGGGGATCAAAACATGGGCCTTAAAAATGTAATCTCAATGCTCTATCACTATCTTTGCTACGCTTGTGTGTGTGCGTGTTCGTGTGCGCGTGTGTGTGCGGCGCGTACAACTACATGACATGCCGAATCTTATGAATTTAAACAATGCATGTCCCTTGGAAAAACATCTAAATGGCAGCTACAACACCAGCAAGGAGCGATAAAAACTACAGGTCATGATATAAGCTATAAGAGTATGCAATTTGCCTGCATGCGTGAGTACGTGTTAAGGCAAATGGTTATTCGATAAAAGCTCGAGATAAAATTTAAAGTAATAATAAGCAGTTAACGATTCCAGATAATTAATTAATAATTCCA
The DNA here is from genome assembly GCF_015104395.2 of Macrobrachium nipponense. Taxonomy (NCBI): domain Eukaryota; kingdom Metazoa; phylum Arthropoda; class Malacostraca; order Decapoda; family Palaemonidae; genus Macrobrachium; species Macrobrachium nipponense. The sequence continues at coordinate 6,008,048 of NC_087203.1, forward strand.
CATGTGGAAAAATTAAATTACTTTTGATATTTGGAGTAAACTAAATTTATATCTACATCAATATCAGTCGTTAAGCAAACTGTCCTTTAAATAAAAGTGAGAGCAATAATACCGGAAGAGGAGTTGAACGAAAATTTAAACAAAATAATCATACGAAGCTCAATCCAATCACATGTTATCTTTTACAAATGTAATTGTCACAAAGGTTGAAGGTAAGGAGACACACTGTAAGATAAAATACCCAAGAGGCAGACTAACATATCAGTTGCCCGAAGAAAAAATTCTCTAAAATTCTACTGCAACACATTTAAAAAAACTTAAACTTGATTTAACAATCGGACATTAATACATTATTGGAATTCAAAACGTCAGTACGCACTGAACCTCTAGCATTTCGTTATCTCTCGATCATATTTTCATTTTCCAAACAATTCAGAAAACAGGACACTGAGATTGACGTATCATGCTTAATTTATTGGGCAAGAAGATTGCAACGCATAATAATCATTTCTGCCATCAATTGAAACACTGGAAACTTAATTACAAGACTGCTTCTTATAATTTTGCCGCGAAACCATACAGAGAGAGAGAGAGAGAGAGAGAGAGAGAGAGAGAGAGAGAGAGAGAGAGAGAGATTCATTTATGCTATCAATAAAAGAACGAGACAGACAGGTGGGCTGTGCGGTCGAAACAGACGCACTTTCCCTTTTATCATAACTGGGAAAAAGTAAGTGAAATCTGGGGACAAAAGTCCGTGGACTTTTAGTAAAATATTTCTCCGAATTTTCCCCTTCGATCAGCCAGTAGCGTGTCAATCAGTTCCCTTTGTTTATGCTGTCACTACATGTTCCAAAAGAAGGGGGCCTCTCGGCAAGGGGAATCACGGCTCAAAAAGGGAATGGGACAAGCCTGGTAAAAGAGGAAAAAGAGGGGACATGGCTAAAGTAAAAGAGTCCCGCACGAAAGAACGAAAATGAAATGATTTAGGAATGCATCATTCCTGCCTCAGCAGAGTTTTCAAAAGGGCTTTGCATATTGAACACGATACATTTAATCCTTTTCCTCGTTCTAACATTATTCAGAAAGACTGAAAATGTGCACTTTATGACGATACGGCAACTTATCATCATTCTGCCTGCTTTAGCAAGTGAGAAACGAAAGATCATTGACTAATTAACAACAACACTAAACAACTTCTTTGCTATACTAACTTGTCTATTATTATTTGTAGAGAAAAAAGAAAACATTAATCTGATAGAACTTTTTCACGAGGATTCCAAATATGCTCTTATTTTTCTTCTACGATGGATTCTTTCATTTCGTGTTATCAACTAAAAATAAGATCAGTCACCTCCCAACAAAATAAAACATGCCCTAATGTTTGTCCATCGTGAGGCAGTAAAAAGAAAATATATATATATATATATATATATATATATATATATATATATATATATATATATATATAAATATAAAAGCATCTTCGCATATAAAACTGAAGAGACCGGTAAGTGATTAATGACGTAACTTTCCTGGGGCGATCAACCTTTTCGGTGTAACGATGGAACAGATCACGGACACATTTATCGCATTACGCTTTACCGAGGAAATCTGTATTAAAACTAAATTTAAGTATATTTCAAGTAAAACCCCTCTGCATAATCATTGATACAAATGGACAAATATCTTTAGGTTACTATATATGAACTAAATATGCATATATTTCCTAAAAAAGATATGCATTTATACATCCGAGTATATACACGTTGACGATATATATATATATATATATATATATATATATATATATATATATATATATATATATATATATATATATATGTATATATATCGAGCTACAATGTCCTTTAATATCTAATTCGCTCTACCTCGGAATTAATATATTTTCATATATGCTTAACCGAAGGGGAATTTTTTCTCGATATATGTATATATGTAGCTCGATATATGTATATGAATCACGGTAATGTGATATGACTTATATATATGTATATATATATATATAAACAAAACATGCACAATATAAATCATTATGTGTATAAGATGCGTAATCTTCTTTGAACATATTCGTGGGTTAATCATTCAAGTTACGCATGTGTGCACAAACTCGAGCGCGCTCGCACACAAGAAAGCATACGCACACCAATATAAATCAGAAAAAGCCTGAATTAAACATACAAAGGAAAACAGATGTCCTCCATTCTTCAAGGAAACAATATGGCATCTATGAGAGTCCGCAACGGAACAAATCCAAGCCATCGACCAAAGACGGAAATCACGCCCTCGATCACGCTCTTTGTTGCTCGCCCTAAATGCCCTACGAAGCCCTAGAAATGCCCCTCCTACCGCACAGACTACAAGCAATAGGATAAGACCGACAACCAAATGAAATTCATCCCTTCAGTGGCGTCAATTTCTACATTTTAGGCTTAGCTGTTAAGTCCGCGTGTTGTCATAAAAACTGTCCTGAAGACGCGGCCCAGAAAATGTTTCCGTCGACTATAAGAAATAAAAGCAAACGTGAATGATCTTTCCTTTTTTATGAAAAGCTTCACTGAGGAGAAAAACACGTGTTAGCTGATTCAAAATCTATAAAAAAAAAATAGATAACCTGGGGAAATGATACTAGTGACTGCTTAGGAGAGAAAATATTCCCAAATAGAACACACACACACACACACACACACACACACACACACACACACACATATATATATATATATATATATATATATATATATATATATATATATCTATATATATATATATTCATATAATTTAATGTAGCACGAAATTCCACTTGCTTGAGAATATCAATAAAATCCACGTGAGAAGGTGAGTGAAAACCGGGACTTGGAACAAGTACTTTCGTAATTTATTCTACATTTTCAAGTTCACACTGAGTACAAATAGTTTACAGAGCTTTATATACAAAATTGAGTAGTGGTGGGCGGAGATGGAGTTTCTTGATTTGGGCAACAGGCTCTCCAATCAAAAAGGACAGGGAAAGAGGATGAAGGATAAACCAGGGTGGAGTTTAATATTCCTAGAGGCCGTGGCTTCAATGAATACTGTTTCCAGAAGATATCTTTTCTGGTAGTCGTTGACCTTGCAGATTATAGACGAATTATCCCAGGCCATGCTATTAACTAGGATAATTCGTCTATAATCTACAAGGCCAACGACTATCGGATAAGAAATCATCTGAAAACTGTATTCATTGAAGCCACGGCCACCGGGAATATTAACCTCCACCCTGGTTTATCCCTTGATCCTCTTCCCCTGTTCTTTCAGTTTGAAGAGCATGCTGCCCGAATGAAGAAACTGTAACTCCGCCCAATTCTGCTTATTTTTATTTATAAAGCTCTGTAAACCATGTTTTACTCAGTATGAACTTGAATGTCGAATGATAGAATGAACTACGAAAGTACTTGTTCCAAGTCCCGGTTTTCACTCGCCTTGTTACATGGCTTTTAGAGTGGATATATATATATATATATATATATATATATATATATATATATATATATATATATATATATATATATATATATATAATATATATATGTATATATATATATATATCTATATATAGATATATATATATGTTATATATATATACGTTTATATTATATTATATATATATATATATATATATATATATATATATATTAATGTATAATATATACATACATATATTATATATCTATATATATATATATATATATATATATATATATATATATATGTATATATATATTATATATTATACATATATGTATATATACACACACACACACACACACACATATATATATATATATATATATATATATATATATATATATATATATATATATATATACATAAAAAAATAAGTAAATAGTTTCCGTTTATTTCCGCATATTCCTGATAGAAGAGAAAATTAGTCCTTTAGTCTGAGCCTTATCAATTCAATACGCACTCAACTATTGTAATGGACGCTGGAAAGCTCCCAAACACGTGTGACCTGTCCTGTATCACATATCCAATTAAACGTGTAGAACTTCGCAGAGAGAGAGAGAGAGAGAGAGAGAGAGAGAGAGAGAGAGAGAGAAATTATTTCGTCTTCGTTGAGGTCCTCCCCTTTGCAATAATATATTATACAAACTGACGGAGCACCGATCACTTACATTCTTTCTCCCTCCACCCCCCCCCCCCCTTCTCTCTCTCTCTATCATAAACCATAATTTTGACTAACAGTCACATATATATTTCACTGCTTAACTTTGCAGTCATCCTGGTTTTAGAAAAAGCGCCCATACCATTTCCTCCTCCAAGTCGGGATAAAACCGGAATAGGTCAGAGAGAGAGAGAGAGAGAGAGAGAGAGAGAGAGAGAGAGAGAGATGCAGGGAGTGTTGATAAAGAAAAGAGCTGTTAATCGCCAACAAATCTTTAGGAAGTCACGGCGGAACCAGAAAGGTAAAAGTCCCCTTTAACAGAGAATCCCGGTGACATATTACGAACTCGATAATAAAGAGAGAAAGAGTAATGTATTAATACTAAAAATATTCATGACTGACGGGACACTTACTGGAACAGGGACATCTACTTCTGCGTCATGAGCTTACTTTACCTTTGACTATCTTCCTGTTCCATTATGCTTCGAATGATTAAATGGCCTATTTCTGAAATCCCGCGGAGTTCCATTTTAAATAAATAAATTGAGCAACAGATTTGTGCTACTGTTACGGGACTACAGTCTTAGCAAGAAATATACTGATCCTCAAAGTTATTTGTTTGTTTGTATAGTGTTTTTACGTTGCATGGAACCAGTGGTTATTCAGCAACGGGACCAACGGCTTTACGTGGCTTCCGAGCCACGTCGAGAGTGAACTTCTATCACCAGAAATACACATCTCTCACTCTTCAATCGAATGGCCGAGAATCGAACTAGCGACCACCGAGGTGGGACGCCAACGAAGTTCATTCCTGACCAATGTTTCTCAACTTATATTTACTCCGGCCCACCTTAGATCTCATAGAGCATCACGGCACATTTGGCAAAATTTATTGTGGTATACATTTACATATTATGAGATGAAACCACAGGCTTAAAAAAAACACGTATAAATACGAACTTAATTTATTTCAGTATTTCTATTCTGTCAATGGCAGCGCTTATTAATGTGAAACCTGAGCCTGGTGCTTTTTGCGACTTCTTCGATATTTAGTGTAATGTGCTATAAACAAACCCTCATTTCTTTTTCAGTCTT